>NW_027731466.1:0-312 GCF_054177405.1 Leptonychotes weddellii | reverse complement strand
GATGTACCTGCAGAATCTTTTGGGGTTTCTATGTGGACCATCATAAAATCATAAAATGTGTAAATCAGAATAATTTTCCTTCCTTCTTAATCCTTACAATTCTCATTTCTTTGGCTTGTCATATTGCACTGGCTAAGATCTTTAATAGAATGAATAGAAATGGTGGTAACAGACATCTTTGCTTTACTCTTTATTTTAATGAAAATGTTTTTATCTTTTCCCCCAATTTATTTAAAAAAAATTCCAGACCTACAGAAAAGTTGAAAGAATGAGATAATATCCATATCCTCTTCCTAAAACTTAGCGATTGCT
>NW_027731465.1:0-312 GCF_054177405.1 Leptonychotes weddellii | reverse complement strand
TCAGGTCCGAAACGAGACCATTTCAACACCATGGTCATTCATTCAGGCAAGTGGACCTGAAGTGGAATCATACAAGTTTACGAGGCCTCGAGGGATTCATGGGAGAAATATAAGTAAGACGGGACTACCACGTGAAGATGAGACCACGGTGACCCTCGTGGGGCAGCCAAGTGGGATGGGGCTGAAATTCAGACGACAAAGCAAACACACAAATGGACCAGCACAAGGACGGCGTGGCTCAAAGCTCGGCTTCCGGTAGAAAGGGTAACGTGCAGAACTACAGTGCATCTTCCAGAGGGGTTTAATATCTGG
>NW_027731464.1:0-312 GCF_054177405.1 Leptonychotes weddellii | reverse complement strand
ATTCATTACAATGTTAATTTTAAAAATGTATGAAAAAACAAAGAACAAAAAAGCTGAAAAAAATCCTACAATGTGTGCTAAATATTCAATCTTACAAAGCTTGGTTTTCTGAGGGAAACACAGCTTATTTCTTGTAAATTATCTTGAGTTTCTTATCCTATCTGAGCAGTCTGTGGAGAAACATTTACTGACTACCCGAGGAATCTTCCTCTCCCCACTTTGGTCATTCCTGGTTCACAGGGACTTTCCGTAGAGGGCAGCGAGGGATGATTGGGCTTAAAGACAATTACGGACTAAAAGTGCTCCCATTTT
>NW_027731463.1:0-312 GCF_054177405.1 Leptonychotes weddellii | reverse complement strand
GTTGCCCCTTCAGTGGGAATGGTGAAGCAGAGATATAGGGTCCAGGTCTTCTTGTCTTGGCAAATATTTATATTCAAGAACAAGACAGTATTGTAAATCTGTTTTGGGAACACTTTTTTTTTTTTTTTTTGGTCCCTCTAAACATTCCTGCTCTTCTCATTCTCTTTATCTTATGTTCACCCAAAAGTGGCTCTGTCAGCTCCAAATACACTTTTTTTAGCCATATCATCACTAAAAAGCAGTTAAAAGTCACAGTAAAGTGCAAAAAGTATTAGACTGCATTAGAAGATACAAGACACAGCCTCAAATCAG
>NW_027731462.1:0-312 GCF_054177405.1 Leptonychotes weddellii | reverse complement strand
GCTCAGGCCGGTTTACCAGGCTACTACGACAGCCAGACATCTCACACACTTTGCTCACCTCCGTCACCCGCCCAGCCTGAGAGCATGTGAGTGTTCTGTTGCCCTGTCTCGAGGGGGGGGGTGATGGTGTGGCTTTCCCCCATTTCTGGAGCTGAAGGAGGGGACTGAATGGGCAGAGAGCGAAACCATTACATCCGGATGCAAATCCAGCTCTCTCCCTACCAGCTGTGTGACCTCAGGCTTTAACCTTCCTGAGACTCAGTTTCCCCAGTTGTACAACGGGGCTAATAATGCTCCCTACCTCCGAGGTTC
>NW_027731461.1:0-312 GCF_054177405.1 Leptonychotes weddellii | reverse complement strand
TATTTCTAGTCTGTATTTGCCCAACTTAGTGTGACTGTTCCTACTTCTTACTGCAAGATCACTGTTTGTTTATTTGTCTGTTTAATGATAAGGTGTAGGTATATGGTCCTCGTGATATTTCAAGAGTTAAAATGTATGAATTATAAGTTTCTCAACTTGAAACACTTCTGACTCCCACGGTAGTAGATAAGCAACTGATTCTACACCTAAAATCGTCTTCAATTCTTACTGATCCTGCAGGACAAACCTTCAAGTACCAGATACCATCCTTTCCTTTAATCAGGGCAATGGTAGTTTGGGCTCAGTTCACAT
>NW_027731460.1:0-312 GCF_054177405.1 Leptonychotes weddellii | reverse complement strand
TCACATCCAAACATACTATATATTTACCTATTACTCTTATCCATCATATGTCTCCCCTCCCTATAATGCCAGCTGCATGAGGGCGGGGGTCTTGTCTGTTTTGTTCATCACTATGTCTGCCGTACCTGACATGGCCCTTGGACCACCCCCACGTTGCCAGCCCCCAACATGCATGTGCTTGGTACTACTTGGGGTGTGAACTAGAGGGGACCAACTGATATTGCAGGCACAGGGCCTTTGTAAAATGGGGACTGCAGTAGCATTTGGCTCACATGGTTGTTGTGCATTAGTACCAGTAAAGCCCTAGAATAG
>NW_027731459.1:0-312 GCF_054177405.1 Leptonychotes weddellii | reverse complement strand
GAGTCCACCAGACACTCCACACACACAAATAAAAGCCACTTTCACTTCCTCATCCTCCTGAAACACTCCCTAAACTGCCCACAGCCTGCTTCCTGATAGCTCAGATTTTTCTATTTGTATTTATCATGCTGATTTCCACTGCTTGCTGCTTGGGGAAGGCAGGGCAGGTGTACGCCTCTGGTTCGTAGCTCAGCACCTGACCCACGGTGGCCTCTCCACAACCACCTGTCGAGTGAATGAACAAATCCTTGCCTCTGGATATGCATTCTCACCCTGAACTCCTGGTACCCGACTAAAGCCCGTGAGAGTTAT
>NW_027731458.1:0-312 GCF_054177405.1 Leptonychotes weddellii | reverse complement strand
TTTCTCAGTGCAGTGAATCTATAGTTTATAAAGGGAACACATAGCAATCTACTAAATAATTTGTTCTTTCCATCCTGAATTAATTTTTGAACACCACGTACCTTTTATTTGTTCACAAACAGAAGTCTAATAACTGTCACAATCCAGAATGAAATCATTCAACATTTAAGTGTGTTCTCTGCAAAAACACCATCAAATTCCTGAATGCAGAAACATATGGGAAAAGGCCAGAGATTTTCCATCTGACAATTAAATGTAATTTATAACTTTTACAGATAGCTGCTTTATTACATCCCAGGTGCCCATTATTTT
>NW_027731457.1:0-312 GCF_054177405.1 Leptonychotes weddellii | reverse complement strand
GATGTACCTGCAGAATCTTTTGGGGTTTCTATGTGGACCATCATAAAATCATAAAATGTGTAAATCAGAATAATTTTCCTTCCTTCTTAATCCTTACAATTCTCATTTCTTTTGCTTGTCATATTGCACTGGCTAAGATCTTTAATAGAATGAATAGAAATGGTGGTAACAGACATCTTTGCTTTACTCTTTATTTTAATGAAAATGTTTTTATCTTTTCCCCCAATTTATTTAAAAAAAATTCCAGACCTACAGAAAAGTTGAAAGAATGAGATAATATCCATATCCTCTTCCTAAAACTTAGCGATTGCT
>NW_027731456.1:0-4966 GCF_054177405.1 Leptonychotes weddellii | reverse complement strand
ATCATCAGCATTCCAGAAGACCTCATCTAGGGCACCTATACTTGATATAAAAAAGGCAAATTAGGACAAATAGATGAAAACAAACATGGGCTGAACAGGTGGTACATACACAAAAACCCAAACCATTTGTGATTTGAATAGAAGATAAACTTAGCTCATGCAAACTGACCCAAAAACTACAAGAGGGTGTTTGGTTTGTCCAGTCAATGAAAGAAAACCCATCTCTCTCTCTGTTTCTCCTCTTTTGTTTTTTTTTTTGTTTCAAGTTTTTATTTAAATTCTGGTTAGTTGATATATAGTGTAATATTAGTTTCAGGAGTACAATCCAGTGATTCATCATTTACATACAACACTCAGTGCTCATCACAAGTGCCCTCCCTAATACTCATCACCCACCTAGCCCATCCGCCCACCCACCTCCCCTCCAGCAACCCTCAGTTTGTTCTCTATAGTTACAGAGTCTCTCATACGGTTTGTCTCCCTCTCTTTTGTTTCCTTTCCCCCATGTTCATCTGTTTTGTCTCTTAAATTCCACAAATGAATGAAATCATATGGTATTTGTCTTTCTCTGACTGACTTGTTTCACTTAGCATAATACACTCTAGGTCCATTTACATTGTTGCAAATGGCAAGATTCCATTATTTTTGGTGGCTGAGTAATATTCCTATATATATATATAGGAGTACATACACATATAATGCAATATATAATATATATGCATACACACACACCACATCTTCTTTATCCATTATCCATTTTTCAGTTGATAAACAGTTGGGCTGTTTCCATATTTTCGCTACTGTAGATAATGTTGCTAGAAGCACAGGGAGGCATGTATCCCTTCGAATTAGTATTTTTGTGTTTTTTTGAGTAAATACCCAGTCGCGTGATTGCTGGGTTGTAGGGCAGTTCTGTTTTAAACTTTTTGAGGAACCTCTACACTGTTTTTCTATCTCTCTGTTTCTCAATCTGTCTGTCTGCCTACCTATGCTTTTCCTCTATCCCTTTTTCCCTTTCCCCCCCATTCCTGCATGGCCTCCAAGAGTTAAAGACCAAAAAGCGTAAAAAGTAACTTCTAAACAGTATTGTGAACACGATGATTTCTATAATACCATCTCACTAGCTAATTAAAACAGTGAGCGTTTAGCCTAGGTCAATATTAGATAAAGATGTCAAACTAAATATTTAAAACTTCCTACTAAGATGTTACCATTGGGGGAGGTTAGGGAGAGGGTGCGCCGACCTGACCTCCCTGTGCCTATTTTGCAACTTCCTGTGAATCTGTAATTCTTCCAAAATAAAAAGCTAGTAACAAAAAGCTCTGCTATTGCAGCAAACCACTATTCTTATTTATGTACCATGGTCGGCGTTTTGTTTTCAGTATGATTTTTCTAAGAACTACAGCAATTTTAAAAAATCTAAACTTCTCTGTTAACCTCTAAAAAAAATACTGAAAAGAAGTGAGACCAAAATATTAAGTTCAAACAAATACCTACTCTAAAATGTGTTTTGAAAGTGAAGAATGTAATGCCTGAAAACATTATCTAGGGTATGCATAATAGTTAACTTCCTTAATTCTTCCTTTCTAACCACACATTCCCCCTGCCCTACACTCACCCCCTGCCGCTGCTGTAACACTGAAAAATAAATGCTAACCATGAAGTTAATACTAAAAGAAACAAAAGAAAAAGTGTGCCTCCCAGAGCCTTACATATAGGTAGTGAGAGTCTCTTCCTTTTGTGTCTCTTATGTTTCCAAATGGAGCGCTCCGGGCAGGTTACATCTCCACGACTACGCCGTAGTGAGTCCAGAAAGCTCACGGATGGAGAAAACTGGCCCAAAGGTTAGATCCACCCCGTTCAACCCACTTGTAAATCAAATAATTTCAGAAATCGTCTGTTTAATAAAGCAGGCTGCTAGCCGTAGTTACAAGATAAATTATCATCTTTGAACTGTTAGCTTTTCCATTTTTGGTGTTTCTTGCAGCAAAAGAAATTTATTTTTACTCACAGATATAAAACAACTTTAAAAATAACTTTAATATACTGCTGGTAGGAAATAGCAAGTCTCTAGCGTACGTTAATTCGTGACCAGTCTGCTACCTTGCAAATTTGAAAACAATGATCGAGAAACTGACGCACTTTTCCTGGTCCATATAAACACCTGCAGGCCCTGCTATTAAGAACCAGGGGAAGAACAGGGACCAAAGGCAGGTGTGAGGATGGAGTCCCAGAGGAAAGTATCAGTCAGATCAAATAATAATTAAAAGAGAGAATGCATACCCATTATTTTCTCTCTTTAGAAAGCTTAACTGTTGCCAAAAGGGCCGAGGGCTCCAGGGTGTTTGCCTTCCTCTTGTGAGATGGTCCCGGTGTCCAGGGGACCCTGAAGACATGAAGGCTGGATGGGGGAACCGTGCATGCCCCTCATGGCCACGTATGCCACGAAAGGGGAGAAAGAATGAGCAGGAGAAAACAGACAAAACAATAGCCTTCACATTAGCCATAACAAGTCTGAAAGTAAAAACAGCACCGGAATAAATCAGTGGGCTGTACAATGAAATGAAGAGCATTTCAAAGGCTGGCCCAGAGCCACGCAGGAAAACAACAATCCTCTTTCAAGGGAAAGTAAGGCCCACCATGGAAGGAAACAGGGGTCAAATGGTTGTGCCCTGGGGGTCCTGAGATGGGCAGCAAGGGGGCAAAGCAAGCTGAGCCTTCCCCTGCCTGGGTCCTGTGGCCTTTCGAGGGCCCGAGAGCAGGGCAGACATCCGGTGCAGAGGCCTGCAGCCGTGAAGGGCACGAGCTCCCCAATCACAGGCCAGAGTCTACCCTTCCTAGGCAGATGACCTTGGGTAAGTGAGAGGACCTTCCTAAACCTCAGGTTCCTCTACACCTACAATAGGGTCATTAAGGTCATGGTGAGGGGCATAGGTCACGGTGCGAGTCAGCCCTTCAAACAGATAACATCCAGGCCTTCTAGAATGTGCTCCGGGGACAGGCCCTGTGCCCTCCTTCCTCTACACAAATCATCCCACTCCATCCTCACCAGCCCCATGAGATAAGTGCCATTATTTATTTTTTTTTTTTTAAGATTTATTTATTTTTGAGAGAGAGAGAGAGAGAGCATGGGAGGAGGGGCAGAGGGAGAGAGAGTCTTAAACAGACTCCTCGCTGAGCATGGAGCCCGATGCAGGGCTTGGTCTCACCACCCTGAGAGCATGGCCGGCGTCAAAACCAAGAGTCAGGAGCCTAACCGACTGCGTCACCCAGGTGCCCCAAGGTAAGTGCCCTTATTATCATCATTCTGCAGATGAGGAAACCAGGCCTCCCGGTAGTTACTCAACTTGGCCAACAGCACCCTGCAACCAAAGTGGGGCCTGGGTCCAGAGACAGCACCCCTGTCTGTCACATCCTGCACGGTCCCATACGTGTGGAGGAGACGAAGCCTTAGTGAATTACTTTTATCCAAAGAAAAGCACCACACAACAGGTCTAGAGATTTTTTTTTTTTTTGGTACATTTATTGTCTTCCGTACTCATTTTAGTCCCATGTATACATTTTGGTTTTCCTACTTATGAAAATATTTAACTTCAAATAGATGCTAGCTATAAGGTTATTATTGCCTTTTCGGGAACAACAACAAAAACATCCATCAAATGTTAGATTAGTCTAGAATCACTGGCCTAATGCATTCCTTAGCCTATTATAATCATGTTCAGATTGAGAAAATTATAGACATGATCATTTCAGACACACTTAGAACCAGAGGACTTTCACAAGCATCCACCTAGAGGAGCCTTTAAGAGCAGAGTTATGCCGGGTGCCGGGGTGGCTCAGTTGGTTAAGCGACTGCCTTCGGCTCAGGTCATGATCCTGGAGTCCCGGGATCAAGTCCCACATCAGGCTCCCTGCTCAGCGGGGAGTCTGCTTCTCCCTCTGACCCTCCTCCCTCTCATGCTCTTTGTCTCTCATTCTCTCTCTCTCAAATAAATAAATAAAATCTTAAAAAAAAAAAAAAGAGCAGAGTTATACCAAGAGCCCTAAACAATTGGCACAGGTGGCTTTTTTGACCTCTGGCTTGGTCAGTCCCCTTCACCCCGAAAACGTAGTCAACTCTTGGCTGAGGAAGTGTCCCCTTTTCCTCTGAGTCACAAAACCCTGGAATATTTTTCCCATTTTTTTTTTTAAGATTTTTTATTTATTTGATAGAGACAAATAAAGAGAGAGGGAACACAAGCAGGGGGAGTGGGAGAGGGAGAAGCAGGCTTCCTGCGGAGCAGGGAGCCCGATGTGGAACTCGATCCCAGGACTCTGGGATCGTGACCTCAGCCGAAGACGGACGCTTAACGACCGAGCCACCCAGGCGCCCCTATTTTTCCCATTTTTAATCAATGACCTATGCATTCCACTTTGCAGCCAGAAAGAAAAAAATACAAAGGGACAGAGATTCTTCGGGAGAATCTATACCAGCGAGTGGGCGTACCCACCTGATAGGCGACCAGAAGCGTCTGCTGCAAAATACTACCACCAACAGGGAGTGTGGTCAAGTCCGAGGGCCAGACAGATGCCGTCGCCCACACAGATGGCCAGGAGACCAAGCAGTCACCCATCTGTGGAGTCAGTGTTCCCCTGTAAGCATTACCCTGGTCACTCACGTCATGATGCACATCCCCTCCCCAAAAAAATATGAGAACCAATCTGGATCACACCAGGTTCTGCTTACTCCATATTGGAAGGCTCAAAAGAAGTGTGTGCAGGTGAAGCTTCACCAGGTCAAACTGTCCTTGTAAGGAAATTCATCTGCAGACGACTTGGCCCCCTGAGAGGCGCACTGAACCTCTAACACAATGCTGCTTCCTCAGACAGAGACAGACTTGCTGAGCTCATTGTTCTCTCTCCACCTCTAAGAAGACACCTATTGAGTTGACCTGTTTGATGGTCCCTTTCAAAATCACCAGGTATT
>NW_027731455.1:0-312 GCF_054177405.1 Leptonychotes weddellii | reverse complement strand
TGTTCATCTCTCTTTAGAGCTAAAGTCAGAGTTCTCACAGTGACCCGTCTTGCACCATCTCTGCCATCTGGCCCACCGCCCCCCTTCCCACTGCTGTCCCCTGTCAGTGTTCCCACTTCAGTCACACTGAACACATTCTCTTCTGCAGGTCCCAACACCTCAAATGCCTTACTCAGCGCAGGCTGCTATAACCAAATGCTACAGACTGGGGAGCTGAAATGACAGGCATTCACTTCCCAAGGTCTGGAGGATGGAGGTCCAAGCACAGGAGCCGACAGATCAGTGTTTGGTGAGAGCCTGCTCCCCGACTTA
>NW_027731454.1:0-312 GCF_054177405.1 Leptonychotes weddellii | reverse complement strand
ATTATATATAATTTGTATATAATTTGTATATATATTTATATATACTATATTTATATAAATTTATAATTTATATATTTCTATATATTATATAAATATATATTCAATATATATTGAATATATATTGAAATATAATTATATTTATACATAGAAATAGGTATAATTATAAATAAATAAATATTTATTATAAATTATTATAAATTATTATAAATATTTCTTTCTTTACTATTGATATGTCCTACATTTTTGTCTCAGTGTTTGCCTAGTATCTTGGAGGAATTTAGAATTTTGGTCTTCCTAGACTCTGGAGATCTT
>NW_027731453.1:0-312 GCF_054177405.1 Leptonychotes weddellii | reverse complement strand
AGCACAGAGAGTGTTTTCTATAAAAACAACTACCCAGCAAAGCAAAAATAAAAATTTCGCCAAAGCCTTATCTGACTTGGAAAAGAAATTACATCAGGAAGAGGACCCTCAACAGAATGTGACCATGCTGGTACCTTGATCTTGGACTTCCCAGCCTCTAGAACGTTGAGATATAAATTTCTATTATTTATGAGCCACCCAGCCTATGGTATTTCATTAGAGTAGCCCAAACAGATTAAGACATACATCAATTAAAAGATCATGTATAAAAAAGAATAAGATCCAACTATGTGCTGTCTATAACACCATTTT
>NW_027731452.1:0-312 GCF_054177405.1 Leptonychotes weddellii | reverse complement strand
GTTAAAATGTTTATGCTGCCCACAGCAGTCTATACTTTTAATGCCATCCGGATCAAAATACCAATGGCATTTTTCAAAGTGCTGGTACAAACAATCCTAAAATTTTTATGGAACCAGAAAAGACCCTGAATCACCAAGGAAATGTTGAAAAAGAAAAAGCTGGGGGCATCACATTGCCTGATGGCCTATGAATTTTTTTAAAATTTTTTTATTGTTATGTTAATCCCCATACATTACATCATTAGTTTTAGATGAGTGTTACATGATTCATTGTTTGTGCATAACACCCAGTGCTCCATGCAGAACGTGCCC
>NW_027731451.1:0-312 GCF_054177405.1 Leptonychotes weddellii | reverse complement strand
TTAAGATGCATATATTGGAAAACACTCAACTAATTTATATGTCATAGGAAAAAACCGACTCACAGTTAATCCATGATACGATTTTTTCTTCGTAATTTTTATTTCATGCTAGTAAGAGAGTTCTTTTAGATTTATGTAATGTGGATTTTACTATATTTTATTCTTGTGCATTTATAAAAAGGAAAATATAAACAAAATATTCCTAATAGGTTTTAAAATTTAAAATCTGACTCTTCTGAATCACTGTTCCATGTATAATTGATAATATCCATGTTCCTCTACACAGTATTATTTATCCTTGTATTTTTCAGC
>NW_027731450.1:0-312 GCF_054177405.1 Leptonychotes weddellii | reverse complement strand
GTCAGAGAGAGAAAGAGAGAGAGCACAAGCTGGGGGGTGGTAGGCAGAGGGAGAAGCAGGCTCCCCGCTGAGCAGGGAGCCCAATTCGGGACTTGATCCCAGGACCCTGGGACCATGACCCAAGCCAAAGGCAGATGCCTAACGAACTGAGCCACCCAGGTGTCCCTAGAAGCATCTTTAAAGTCAAAAAACATATTTGGTCAGCTGCTAAGCTAAGAGCGAAGCATGCTCCTGGAGAGGTCAGAGATGTTAGCATAAGGAAGGTGTACAGGGGAGCTGGAAATCGTGCCCTCCGTGGCTGTCCACGTGTTG
>NW_027731449.1:0-312 GCF_054177405.1 Leptonychotes weddellii | reverse complement strand
TGCTCTATGTAAGGCTAAGAAATAAGTCCAAGATCACATGGGGAAAAAAAATGGCCAAACAGGACTCCCAGGGCTGTGAGCCTCGTGCCACACCACCCATCTCTCCAGGTCATTCGCAGAAGCTCTAGGTGAATCATGAGCCAGGACTAATAAGAATGCGTATGGTAATAATGCTGATAAGATGATAACAGGACCGAACGCTGGCGACCCCATGTGCCAGATCCAGGCTCATGAACCTCCAAACAACCCTACAAGAAGGCATTCCTGCTGTCTCCTTTTTACAGCAAGAGAAAGTAGGCCTGGAAGAGGTTA
>NW_027731448.1:0-312 GCF_054177405.1 Leptonychotes weddellii | reverse complement strand
TTTTTTTTTTTAAAGATTTTATTTATTTATTTGAGAGAGAGAATGAGAGACAGAGAGCATGAGAGGGAGGAGGGTCAGAGGGAGAAGCAGACTCCCTGCCGAGCAGGGAGCCCGATGCGGGACTCGATCCCGGGACTCCAGGATCATGACCTGAGCCGAAGGCAGTCGCTTAACCAACTGAGCCACCCAGGCGCCCCCAGCTGATTCTTTAAAATAGGAAAACTCCTTATCTGCTTATCACATAGTTTGAGTGTTTTAATAACTACAAGGTTGATGGAGCACAAATTATTATTCTCATTTTACAGGCGAGGA
>NW_027731447.1:0-312 GCF_054177405.1 Leptonychotes weddellii | reverse complement strand
GACAGCTGAGACAGTGGGGTGCAGGTGGGGGGGATAAAGGGAGAGCCATGTCTCACAAGCATGGCTTCCAGGACTCACTGCTGTGGTGGGGGGCACTGCAGGTGATAGAGCGAAGGGGTTGTTGTCAGCGTGAGCTGGCACAACACTCCAGACTCACCCCCAGGGGCTGGCCGTCGGCACGTTTATTACCAGTTCCCACAGCAGTCTTGCACTGTTCCTCCCACAGTCATCCAGCCAGCGTTCACTGAGCACATGCCACGTGCCGTTCCCCACACTGGGAATGCAGTGTTGAGGGTGGAACTTGCATTCTGG
>NW_027731446.1:0-4966 GCF_054177405.1 Leptonychotes weddellii | reverse complement strand
TGCTATAAACATCGGGGTGCACGTACCCCTTCGGATCCCTACTTTTGTATCTTTGGGGTAAATACCCAGTAGTGCAATTGCTGGATCGTATGGTAGCTCTATTTTCAACTTTTTGAGGAACCTCCATACAGTTTTCCAGAGTGGCTGCACCAGCTTGCATTCCCACCAACAGTGTAGGAGGGTTCCCCTTTCTCCGCATTGTAGGGAATTTCATAGTAATTTCTCAGGCCACCTAGTTTAGAAAAGCTGGCAAATTCATTCGTTCAACAAATGTTTATGAAGTACCTACTATGTGTCAGGCACTGTTCCAGACACAGAGAGGAAGTCTCTTTCTCAAGGTCCTTTTCAAAACATGTTTATTCTAGTGGCAAGCGAGGCTAATAAACCAATAAACAAGATAGCTTCTGTATGTAGTAAGAAACAGAGAGAGAAATAGCCAGGGCCCACATTAAGTCTTCTCCGGAGAGCTATTTGAGCTGAAACTTGACCGTAAACATGCATCAGCCACAGGAAGAGCCATGAGGAAAGCATTCTAGGCAAACAGAAGAATAAGTGCAAAGTCCCCAAAGGCAGGAAAGACCTTGGGCTACTCCAAGACGAGGTCAACTTCTGACTAGGCTGGTGGTGCTGGAGGGTAGTGAGGGATGGAGATAGTGGTAGGAAAAGAGGTTGGGGAAGATGCAAGTATTGGATCACGTAGGGCCTTATGAGCAACAATCAGGAATTTGGATCTTAGTCTAAGGACAGTGAGAAGCCACTGGGGGCTTTAAGCAGTGAGGTGCTGCTGAGGGAGATGGGGGAAGTAGGTGGATTAAAAATGTGTCTTGGTGGGGCACCTGGGTGGCTCAGTCGGTTAAGTCACTGCCTTCAGCTCAGGTCATGATCCCGGAGTCCCGGGATCGAGTCCCGCATTGGGCTCCCTGCTTAGCGGGGAGTCTGCTTCTCCCTCTGCCCCTCCTCCCTCCTATGCTCTCTGTCTCTCATTCTCTCTCTCGCAAATAAATAATAAATAAAATCTTTAAAAAAAAAATGTGTCTTGGTGGGAATTCTCTTGGCTGTAATTCCCCAGACTCCATACCCTTGAATTCTAATGCCTGTTTCCCAGGCCCTCATACTCCAGCACCTGAAACTGTAATGCCAAGCCCTTAGATCCAGTGTCTGATGCCTGTGACCCTGATCCCTGATATACTGAGACCTGGTACCCCAAAACAGGAGCCCTAGCACCCAGCTGCCTTGATTCTCAGACCCCAGGCCCAGCCTAAGACTGCAGGTGGGCCCAGCCCAGTGTGTGGAGAGGCCTCAATACCCCAAAGTGGAAAGTTACCCTCTGAGCTCCAGACCTGTAATGCTAACTCTTATGGCGTATCAACGTGAAACACCCCTCCCTGCCCATAACAGAAGAAAACAAGCCTGTGGTGCTCACCACCTCCTCCAAAAGAGAAAAAAGAAGGGAAGAGAAGAGAAGAAAAAGGAAAAGAAGAGAAAAAAAAAGGAAAGGGCACTTGGGTGGCTCAGTCGTTAAGCATCTGCCTTCGGCTCAGGTCATGAGCCCAGCGTCCTGGGATCAAGTACCACGTCGGGCTCCCTGCTCGGCAGGAAGCCTGCTTCTCCCTCTCCCACTCCCCCTGCTTGTGTTCTCTCTTTCGCTGTGTCTCTCTCTGTCAAATAAATAAACAAAATCTTAAAAAATTTTTTTTAAATATTTTACTACTGAAATACTATTATTCAAATATTACTCTGTATCTACATAATACTAATTAAAAATTTTTAAAATTACTACTTTATATTTAATGAGGTGGAAAACAAGAACTAAAACAGCATGTGTGGTATGATTCCATTTTTGAAAGTATGGATTTATATATGCATAGAAAAAAGTCTTGAAGGATACACTTCAAAATATAAAGGGTGAGGGGCGCCTGAGTGGCTCAGTCGTTAAGCGTCTGCCTTCGGCTCAGGTCATGGTCTCAGGGTGCTGGGATCGAGCCCCGCATCGGGCTCCCTGCTTGGCAGGAAGCCTGCTTCTCCCTCTCCCACTCCCCCTGCTTGTGTTCCCTCTCTCGCTGTGTCTCTCTCTGTCAAATAAATAAATAAAATCTTAAAAAAAAAATAAGATAACATGAGAAAAGCACAGATAATGTGCTGAGGCACCTGTAAGTCAGACAGTAAAACTGGAGAGTCCCAGAGGTTCTCCCACCAAAACACATTTCTTTGGTTTTTTTCTTTCCCTCTTTTTTTTCTTCCCGCGGAGCAGGGAGCCTGATGCGGGGCTCGATTCCAGGACCCTGGGATCATGACCTGAGCTGAAGGCAGACACTTAACGACTGAGCCACCCAGGCGCCCCCTCGTGTTATCTTAAAGAGGTTGTGAACTTCTGTCTCCTAGCTCAACTGCAAGTTCTCTCTCTCCAAGCTATAAACAGAAAGCAAAGATATCTGGGTATCAGAAGACCCAGGTACCAAGTCTGGGCTTACACCAAGCAGCTATGAGAGTATAGACAAGTCACTTCCCCTCTCTGGACCTCAGGCACCTTATCTGTGGAGTGAAACCAAAGGACTAAGGGATCTACTTCGAACATTCAGAGATCTACATTCTGTGCCTCTCAAGACCAGAATGGACATAACCAGACAAATAGAGGGAAGGGAGATGGGGATTTGCCCCGCATGAGAGATAGCAAGGAAGAAAAATAAAAGGTCAAAGATTAACCTTTATGTTGGGTTTGTCAATGATTTCTTGGATATTACTCCAAAAGCACAGCAACAAAAGCAAAATTAGATAAGGACTACATCAAACAAAAAAGCTTCTACACGGCAAAGGAAATAATCAACAGAGTGAAAAAGCAACCTATAGAATGGGAAAAAACATTTGTGAACCATATATCTGATAAAGAATTAATATCTTAAATATACAAGGAACTCCTATAACTCAGTAGAAAAAATAACATATAATCCAATTTAAAAATGAGCAAAGGACTCAAATAGACATTTCTCCAAAAAAGACATACAAATGGCCAACAGATATATGAAAAGATGCTCAACATCACTCATCATCAGGGAAATGCAAATCAAAACCGCAATGAGGTATCACCTCACAACTGTTAGAATGGCTTTTATTTTTTAAAAAAGAGAAGTATTAGCAAGGATGTGGAGAAATTGGAGCCCTTGCACACTGTTGGTGGGAATGCAAAATGGTGCAGCTGTTATGAAAAACAACACAGAGTTTCCTCAAATAATTGAAAATTAGGACTACCATATGATCCAGCAATCCCACTTCTGGGTATTCATCCAAAGTAATTGAAGTCAGGATCTCAAAGATATAGATCTTCTCCCTTGTTCATTGCAACATTATTCACAATAACCAAGATATGAAAACACCCTAAGAGTCCACTGACCAATGAACAGATAAAGTGTGGTATGTATGTTCAATGGAATATTATTCAGCCTTGAAATAGAAGAAGATCTTGGGATTTATGACAACATGGATGAACCTAGAAGACATTATGCTAAGTGAATTAAACCCCTCACAGAAGGATAAATATTGCATGATCCCACATATGTGAAATGTCTAAAATAGTCTAACTCCAAGACGCAGTGAGTACAATGGTGGTGACCAGGAGCTGAGAGGAGAGGGAAATGGGGAATTGCTGTTCAACAGGTATAATCTTTTAGTTCTATAAGATTATTAAGTTCTAGAGATCTGCAGAGCATAGTGCCTACATTGAATAATATTGTATCGTATACTGAAACATTTGTTAAGAGAGTAGATCTCAAGTTAAGTGTTCTTACCACACATACACAAAAAAAGGGCCAGGAGAAAACTTCTGGAAGTGATGGATATGTTTATTACCTTGATTGTGGTGATGGTTTCACAGAGGTATGCACATGTTTAAACCCACTATTGTATACATTAAATATGTGTAATTTTTTTATTTTATTTTTTATTTTTTTAAAAGATTTTATTTATTTATTTGACAGAGAGAGACACAGTGAGAGAGGGAACACAAGCAGGGGGAGTGGGAGAGGGAGAAGCAGACTTCCCGCTGAGCACGGAGCCCGATGCGGGGCTCGATCCCAGGACCCTGGGACCATGACCTGAGCCGAAGGCAGACGCTTAACGACTGAGCCACCCAGGCGCCCCTGTATAATTTTTTTAGAGTCAAAGATTAGATATTGTATTAGTTTCCTGCAGCTGATGTTACAAATGACCACAAACTGAGTGTCTTAGAACAACAGAAATGTATTCTTTCACATTCTGGAAACCAGAAGTCTCAAACCAAGGTGTTGGCAGGGCCGTTCCCTCCAAAGGCTCTAGAGGAGAATCCTTCCTTGTCTCTGTCAGCTTCTGGCGTCTTGAGAAGGCCTTGGCTTGTGGCCATCTCATTCCAATGTCTGCCTCCCTCTGTTGTCATTTTTCCACCTCCTCTTCTGTCTCAAAACTCCCTCTGCTTCTTTCTTATAAAGATATTTGCGATTGCATTTGGAGCCCATCTGGAAAATCTAGGCTAAGCTCCTACTCTCAAGAGCCTTAACGCAATCATGTCTTTTGCCATATAAAACAATTCAGGAGCACCAGGGTGGCTCAGTCAGTTAAGAAATATGTGCTTCAAAGGATCCCGAGAAAGAACATATATAGTGGTACGGTTGCACATGCTCTGAGTGTACTGAATGTCTTCCCTTCTTTTTTCTTTTTTGGAGGAGGTGGTGAGTACCACAGGCTTGTTTTCTTTTTTTTCTTTTTTTTAATTTTTTTTTTTAAAGATTTTATTTATTTATTTGAGAGAAAGAATGAGATAGAGAGCATGAGAGGGGGGAGGGTCAGAGAGAGAAGCAGACTTCCTGCTGACCAAGGAGCCCGATGTGGGACTCGATCCGGGACTCCAGGATCATGACCTGAGCCGAAGGCAGTCGCTTAACCAACTGAGCCACCCAGGAGCCCCGTTGCTTTCCTTTTTAAAATTAAGGGTTTTTTT
>NW_027731445.1:0-312 GCF_054177405.1 Leptonychotes weddellii | reverse complement strand
GCTACTGGAAATGTGTAGAAACCAACTCAAAAGAGCCTCGGTGAAAGAGCATCATCATTACCATTAATTCAGGCTGAAGAAAATCTGTCAGGTTCTTTCTTCCCCTTTACCTTCTGCCAAAGCCTCAGGGTGCTATGCTATGCATTGTGTCTTGTAACAGCAAATGCCTTCATTTCAAATATCCTATATGCTTCTCTGACAGATGATGCTTTACCTAGGCTATGGGTCTTTTCCTTCTTATTCAAACTTTATTCTACTTCACTTACAAATCTGTTGCTGAATGTGAAGCAAAAATTCATAATAAGAGAATGC
>NW_027731444.1:0-312 GCF_054177405.1 Leptonychotes weddellii | reverse complement strand
GCGTAGGTGGATGAGGTGAAGCCGTCTTACCCGCAGGGCAGGGTGGCCTCCCACAGCCAGCTCCCGGCAGGGGCCGAGCCGCCGGCCGCCTAGCAACAACATTGCTTCTTGCGACAGCTCTTCTGCTGGCAACAGCTCTTCTGCTGGCAACAGCCCTTCCCACCGCCGCAGCCATGCGAGCCGCAGCCACACGAGCCACAGGAGCGACAGGAGCGGTGGCAGCAGCAGACCACGGGGACAGTGCAGCAGCACCCACAGCAGCCGGTGCAGCAGGGACAGCAGTTGACCCGGTAGCACCTGCAGGTGGTGCAG
>NW_027731443.1:0-312 GCF_054177405.1 Leptonychotes weddellii | reverse complement strand
GAGTCCACCAGACACTCCACACACACAAATAAAAGCCACTTTCACTTCCTCATCCTCCTGAAACACTCCCTAAACTGCCCACAGCCTGCTTCCTGATAGCTCAGATTTTTCTCTTTGTATTTATCATGCTGATTTCCACTGCTTGCTGCTTGGGGAAGGCAGGGCAGGTGTACGCCTCTGGTTCGTAGCTCAGCACCTGACCCACGGTGGCCTCTCCACAACCACCTGTCGAGTGAATGAACAAATCCTTGCCTCTGGATATGCATTCTCACCCTGAACTCCTGGTACCCGACTAAAGCCCGTGAGAGTTAT
>NW_027731442.1:0-312 GCF_054177405.1 Leptonychotes weddellii | reverse complement strand
AATTATATATAATTTGTATATAATTTGTATATATATTTATATATACTATATTTATATAAATTTATAATTTATATATTTATATATAATTATATATATTATATAAATATATATTTAATATATATTGAAATATAATTATATTTATACATAGAAATAGGTATAATTATAAATAAATAAATATTTATTATAAATTATTATAAATTATTATAAATATTTCTTTCTTTACTATTGATATGTCCTACATTTTTGTCTCAGTGTTTGCCTAGTATCTTGGAGGAATTTAGAATTTTGGTCTTCCTAGACTCTGGAGATCTT
>NW_027731441.1:0-312 GCF_054177405.1 Leptonychotes weddellii | reverse complement strand
GGCCCCTCATGCAAGGAAGAAGTACCAAGACCTGAATCCAAGAACAGGAAAGTCATCACAAGAAGGGGCTGGCTTAACTCCCTTTGGAGTTTATGCCCAATCATTTTGTTATAGCATATCGTCCCCAAGTAGAGACTGGAACACACCTGGTGAGCTCTTTATCTGGTCAATGAATAAACAGTCACTCAACTGAGGACCCAGTATGAAGCACTATAGCATAGTAGCTAAGAGCCTGGCCTCTGGAGGCAGACTGTCTCCAATCCCAGCTCTGCCACTAGTAGCCATCTGGCTTATAAGAAATTATTCTCCATG
>NW_027731440.1:0-312 GCF_054177405.1 Leptonychotes weddellii | reverse complement strand
TCAGTGCCAGTGGCCACAGTCAAGGCCCGAACCCCCGCGACCCCGGTGGCTCTCCACTCGCACCTCCTGCCGGCGCTTTATTCTCTCCGTGAACTCCATTCTTAAAAACGGGTTTCCAAGCATCTCACGCTGGGGATGCACAACTACAGCAAAAAGGCTGATCCGAAGTGTGCGAGCTTATGCCGGCCACAGGGAGGTGCGTGACCCCGCCATCGTTTGGCCGCCCCAACAAGGGGACGAGGGGACGTGTGTAGGGGGAGATGGCACAGGGTAGAGGTGCCCGCGAGCCCACTTTAACCAGAAGGAGGTGTC
>NW_027731439.1:0-312 GCF_054177405.1 Leptonychotes weddellii | reverse complement strand
TCACAGTTATTATGTGCACCATTCCTTTCACAGCTGATGTTATTGCAACACATTATGCAAAGAAACTTGGCCTTGGCAGCATGGTGGTATCGGACAGCATTCAATGTCTTCAGTAATGCCTGATGACTATTTTTCTGAGAGTTAAATTTCAAACCAAAGAAATCAATCAACACTGCTTCTGCCATCCTTCAATATGGTATAAAGCCCTTCAAAGATTTCTGTACCTCCTAGAAATCACCTATAAAGAAAAATTAGCCTAAGAATGCAAAATTATATCAATCTTCTCATAGTTACAAATTTGTACCTACGTTT
>NW_027731438.1:0-312 GCF_054177405.1 Leptonychotes weddellii | reverse complement strand
GGAGGCCCCTCCCAGCAGCCCCTGAGCCCCTGGGGGCTCCCCCTCACTCCCTTCCCAGCGAGGAGGACTCCCTTCCAATCTCTCACTGGCCTCCTGCCTCCCCTCTCCCCTCCTCGCTGCACCCGCCCTCCTTCCGGCCACTCACCCAGCCGGGCCTGGAAGTGAAAGTGCCCCTCAGTAATTACGGCCCCGGCTGGGGGCACGGGGCCCCCGGGATCCTGAAGAACAGACCTCTGGGCATGTGATTGTGGAATTCCTTATTATAGCAAGAGGGCCCGAAATTGCCAGTCATCTCGACTCAAATAGCATCCG
>NW_027731437.1:0-312 GCF_054177405.1 Leptonychotes weddellii | reverse complement strand
GAAGTCCTATTAATTTGGTTTAATTTTTATGTCCCTGAGAGGATTTCAAGGCCAGCTGGACCCCTTCCCCTGTGGACAGGTATGAAGTGTGTTCCCACAGGAAGCATCCTGAGTTTGTGGGAAGGTGGGGTTTTCCAGCTCTTAGGTCCTCAGTTAGGATCCCCGCGAAAGCCCGTGGTCACCGGGCCACCTTGGGATGTGTCTCTAAAGCAGAAGAGGGAGAGCCAGCGCGCTGCAGATGATGGTGGAGTAAAGGTGTTTGTCACCTGGGTCTGCTCAAGGGACTCTGAGTTCCCCAGTGGGGTGGGGGTG
>NW_027731436.1:0-312 GCF_054177405.1 Leptonychotes weddellii | reverse complement strand
ATCCCCCTGCCTCGGCTGGAGTCACTGGGCCCATGATTAGCATGCCAAAGCCTCTGAGAAACCCACAATACAGAAACTTGATTAACTTTGCTCAAACCCACAATTCTCAAGAAATCACAGAGGAACAGAAAGGACAGCACGACAATATAAAGGGTCAACCCCAATATAAGGAGAGACCGGGGCTGGACGACAGTAGTCCAGAACTGCGGGGAAGTGGGTATGGTGACAGCATGTCTAGGAATTAAAGACGACAGGACTTAAATGAAGATTGGACATGGAACGAGAGGGAGGGAAATGTCAAGGACGACTCCT
>NW_027731435.1:0-4966 GCF_054177405.1 Leptonychotes weddellii | reverse complement strand
GTGGGGGGGGGGGGGGGGGGGGCGGAACAGGCCCTGCCTGCTCTAAGTGGCCGTTGTGAGACCCCAGATGGAAGAGCCTGGTTTTTCTAAGCTCTCGCTTGCTAGGAACCCCGGATTCACCGAGAGTCCTCTTCTGGCAAGGGACCCGACAGAGCTCTTTTACCCACGCCCCGTTCTGGCGCAGTTCAGGTGGGCTGAGGCCTGGGAGCCTTGAGAGATTCGCTCCTTCTAGGAATGCGCCTGGGATAGAGACATTTGTGTCTTTCCTGTGGCTCTTTTCTCTGGACCCAGCGCCCCAACTTTCTCCCCAAAGCGTTTAGCTCAAGGACGGTCCGGAAGGTGGTTGGCAAGCGGTCTGTTCTTTTGGGGTGTTTGATTTTCCCTCGCTCCCTCCCTCCGTCTTTCGGTCGGCCCCCTCCCTCGCTAGGGTAAGGCGGGAGCCCCCGCGTCCGCCGCGCTGTTGCCAGGAGCAGGGAGCATTTCAAGGCCTCCCTGGCCCGCCGGCTGGAGGAGATTTATCGGCTGCCGCTAAGTTCCCAGGCTTCTCTCTCGCTCAGGAGGCCGCTTGGGGGTGGGGGGGGGGTTGTGTTTAAGGTTCGGATTCTTGGCTATTTTTAAGGACATGTCCCTGGGCTGGCCTGGGATGGTGGCCCAACCCCACTCACGTCCTCTTTCCGCTTTTCTTTCCCATAGTCAACAGGGAAAATTTAATACTGTAAAAATCTTTGATCTCTTTTTACTAAGGGCCTGGATCTAATGAAGAGTCACGTCATGAGATTTTAGACAAATAAGAATTACTTAGATGTACTGCACACTTTAAAAAAATCTCCCCAGGACACAAGAATAAATTGCATTTTCTTGCTCCCTTAAGACCTTGGGGACTTGAGCGGGTCCATACCCTAGTAAAGACGCAATTGTAGACTGGACATGGTGTACAGAGGAATCTGAACTCTATTTCCCTGAACAAAAGAGTTAATAAACTGTGGACGATGGAAATCACGGTGACACCAGCCAGGGTCTCCCCTCGTGGGGTAACCGGATTTCCTGGCGGGACCCGAGCCAGCTTATTGTAAACGCAGCGCAACCTCAGGTGCCAGAATCTCAGATTTTGGTTGATAAAGTCATTTGGCACCCTGCGGAAATCAGCCTCCGCTGCCGCCTTACAAAAACCAACAATGCCTGAAAAAACACGGGGCACCCAAAGTCTTATAATCGGAACAAGAGACCCCCATAGAGAGAGATAACCAGAGAGGGAACTAGGAAGTCCCCCGTCGTCCTTTGTAACGAATTCCTCTGAGATGTAGACGCTTCTCTGCGGACTTGGGCGCAAGGGCTCATGACAGACATGCAAAGTGACCCGCGCTGAACGTAGGCTGGCTCTGGTCCCCACACGGCCCTCGAATTCCCCCACCCGGCCCGCACGTTTCCTCCTCTGAGATTCTTAGTCCTCGCTGGCGTGACCCACCCTGCCCCCTGTGCAGCCCACCTCCCCACCCCCCACCTTGGGCGGAGCTGGGAGAACCAAACTGCAGAGCTGGGCTAGTCCCCACTGACGCAAAATCGGAGAATGAATTAAGCTGCTGGACTACGTAGACCTTCTTTCCCTCCTTGTGCCTGGCGTTTGAACACCAGAATTCTTTGTGGGGTGGGGTTGGCGGTGTCGGGGACATAGAGACCCCCTCCCCCTCCCACCCAAATTAGCTCAGCACCCCAGGAAGTGATCAAGCTTTTTCGTCCTGTCTTATTTTTAAAAATACTATTCGATGGGACGCCTGCGTGGCTCATTCGGTTAAGCGTGGGACTCTTGATTTGGCTCAGGTCATGATCTCAGTGTCCTGACACTGAGTCCCTCTTCTGCCTCGGGCTGGGCGTGGAGCCTGCTAAAGATTCTCTCTCTCCCTCTCCCTCTGCTTCTCCCCCTCTCTAAAAATAAAATAAAATAAAATAAAATATTTTAAAAATACTATTCGGTGTTGCAAAGTGAAGCCAAGGTCTCACTCACAGACCTCCCCGAAAGCCTCCTTGGTGCTTCTGGCCCTGAGGATCAGAGTTTTTGGCACAGCCCTTAATATTTTATAGTCATTTCCAAATTACCAAACACTCTCAAATTCCATTTTTCTGGAGGAAACAACAACATTGGGGAGCTAGAGGAAGGAAGAGAAGGTGTTACCATCTCATACAAACAAGAACTTAGAGACCCAGAGACGTTGAGACACTTTTCTGAGGTGGCAAAGCCAGTGCACTGGACAATAGGTCTCAGATCTAGATTCTTGAGTCTTAGTTCTTTTTTCCACTCTATTTAATGTTGAGTTTCTATAATGAAACGCTTTTCTATTTTTTTTTTTTTTAAGTAGGTTCCGGGGCGGCTAGGTGGCTCAGTCGTTAAGCGTCTGCCTTCCCCTCAGGTCATGATCTCAGGGTCCTGGGAAGGAGCCCCGTGTTGGGCTCCCTGCTCAGCGGGAAGCCTGCTTCTCCCTCTCCCAATCCCCCTGCTTGTGTTCCTTCTCTCACTGTGTCTCTCTGTCAAATAAATAAATAAAATCTTTAAAAAAATAAAGTAGGTTCCATGCCTAGCTCGGAGCCCAATGTGGGGCTTGAACTCAGGACCCCGAGACCAAGACCTGAGCTGAGATCAAGAGTCAGATGCTTAACCGACTGAGCCACCCAGGCACCCCTGAAACACTTTTTTAAACCCGCCTTTTGTTTTTCAAATATCTCTAAGATTCCTTTAATGAATACGCCTGACATTTAAAAATGAAAATCAATTTAAAATAAAGCAGGTCATGTCTCATAATCTAAGAGCCTGGGAGAAGAGAAAGAACAGCGAAAAGGAGGCTCCACATTTTCATTAAATTCAGGAAGGATGCCAGAGGCTTTTTAAATGGGGAGGGTGCTGCTCAGTCCCAGGGCAGCAGAGGACAGAACTGAAACCCGCCTAGGCGCCCGCAAGTCCGGGCACTTAGGCCAGCGGGCACCGAGCGGGGAAACTTCAGCTTGCTGCGGCCATGCTGACGCCCTCGCACACGCCCTTTTCCCCCTTCCTAGCCTGGCTCCCTCTCTCCCTCCTCACCCAAGAACCTTAAGAAAACTGCTGCAAACGGGAGCTTCCCACCCCCACTGTCCAAGCTGTGGGGAGACCGGCTTCTGGCCTGCAGACTCTCTGAGCTGTCGCGAGGGCACCTACTCTTTGGGGACGAAAACTGTCACCTCCGGGATCTCTCTTGGTGACGCGGGCCTCAATATGTTCACTTGTGGTCCTCTGTCAGGGACTTTTAGAAGTTGCAGATCTGGCAGCCCCGGGTCTAGGGCAAGAACTCTTGGAATATGTAAAATGTGAATTTGCTTTATTCGTTTATCTGTGGTTGGTTATACACTTCCCTCCCCACACACACTCCAGAAGGTAAGTTCCAGAAGGGCAGCGACTGCTGCTGGCACTTAGTAGATACTCAATAAATGTTTGTTGAAGGATTAAAATAACAAAAGGGATTGCTAACGGCATCTCTCTGGGCTGTTGGGAGTTGCAGAATGGAACACTCCCCTCCAAGGGGAATGTGTCCCCTGGCACACAGTAGGTGCCCAGGGTCACCACCAGGACACAGAGGCCCAGGCTAGACACCAAGATTTGGGTCACTCGAGAGCATTTATCTGTGTGGCTCTGCCCCACCCTGGCCGACTACGACTCTCCTGACCAAATCTAGGTGGCCCCTAAGGAAACCCGGGAGTCCCTGCACTCTGGAGTCTGCAGGAAGAAGGGATTTCCGGGCGCGGGTGCGCAGTCAGAATTTTGGAAGTTGAGTTGGTCTAGACAACCTGATTAGGCGCTGAGACGGCGGCGATTAGTAAGGGAGGCCTGGGGCTCCCCAGAACAGAGACCAACGACGGACAAAGGATGACAGATGCCAGGTGCAGGGTCTCCTGAGGCATGGAGGGCCCAGACCCATAGATCCTGCAAAGATGGAAGGACCCAGCGAAACACTAGGACCAAGAAAAAATGAAGGAGAGGGTGTATGGAGAGAGGCAGAAACGAGAGAAAGGAGGGGAAGGGGGGTGAGAAAGAGGAAGGCAGGCAGAGACAAGGACAGAGAAAAAACTAGGGAGAAGGTAGAGAGAGAGAGAGGCCTGAGAAAGCCAGAGAGGGACGTGATCATTCATGCCTTCCTTCCTTCCTCCATTCTCTATTTACTGAGCACCTACTCTGTGCCCCCGAACTTTCCAGGAGCTCGGATTCAGCATGGAACAAAACAGAGAAAATTTTGTCTCCAGGAGATTACATTCTATAAGAGGAAGCAGGACAATAAAAAAGTCAAATCTATAGAGTGTTAAACGGTGAAGTGTTATGGGAAAAACAGAGCAGGGAACGGAGATGCAGAGAGAGGAATTAGAGCTGGAGACCGGAGAAAAGAGAGAGGGTAAGATAGGAGAGAAAAACACAAACCCAGAGAAAGAAGGCGAGATGGGGTCAGGAGACGTGGCAACAGAAAGAGAGAGATCGAGAGAGATGGAGACCCCCAGGGAAAGGAGAAAGCCAGCAAGAGAAAAGGGAAGGAAAGCGCCAGGGCTCGATCGGGATGGGGGCGGGGGGGACCAGATAGGGACGAGGTCAGTCCGGAGTCGAGGGTTCCCCCACCCCCATCCCGCCCAGATCCCGGGGCGGGCAGTGGTGGTGACGAGGACACCAGCGGCTGGAGCGCTGCCAGTCGTCAGACCCCGACGCACATATCGGGGGACTTGTGGGGCCACCAGAGACATGATGTTCCCATCGCCAGCTCCGGCGCGTTTCCGCCCAGGCTGCCCCCTCCTCCGCCAGCCCCGGCACCCTTCCCCTGGCCACGGAGCCCGAGGTGACCCGGAGCTGGAGAAGACGCCCAGGCAGGCGCCGCGACCTGGCGCGGCAGAGCGAGAGACAGGAAAGTGTCAAGGAAGCAGAAGCCCAAGTGCGAAAACAGCGGGGGGGGGGGGGGGGGGG
>NW_027731434.1:0-312 GCF_054177405.1 Leptonychotes weddellii | reverse complement strand
TTCAATTCTTTTTTTTAATTTTATTTTTAAAAATTTTTTTTTAAAGATTTTATTTATTTATTTGAGAGAGAGAATGAGATAGTGAGCATGAGAGGGAGGAGGGTCAGAGGGAGAAGCAGACCCCCCGCCAAGCAGGGAGCCCGATGCGGGACTCGATCCCAGGACTCCAGGATCATGACCTGAGCCGAAGGCAGTCGCTCAACCAACTGAGCCACCCAGGCGCCCCCAACAGTTTCAATTCTTAAATCTATAATCTATTGAGTTAATTTTGGTATGGGGTAAACACGAATATCCTATTGTTTCAATAGTGTT
>NW_027731433.1:0-312 GCF_054177405.1 Leptonychotes weddellii | reverse complement strand
GCTGGGGGCTGCAAGCTGGATCTCCTGCAATTGACCTGTGTCTGCAGGGCAACAGGACACATGCGGGCAGCCTCCTGGCAAGTTCCCGACAGGGCTGCTCACGCATCTACCAGAGGTCTCGCGAGGACACAGTCGGCCCCACCCAGCGGTCTTTGGAGTGGATGCAAAGTTCACATGATGAGACTCCCCGCTGCACCTGCTCTTGGCGCTGGCCCCGCCCCCACCGGCCCGGCCCCGCCCCGCGCTCACCCACAGCCTTGCAGGCCTTGGTGTGGGGGTCCAGCTGGAAGCCCTCCTCACAGTCACACTTGT
>NW_027731432.1:0-312 GCF_054177405.1 Leptonychotes weddellii | reverse complement strand
TGCTAGTTTTTAAAATTTCAGCAGCCTTCTTATTTGAAAATTCTCTATTTTCCCCTTTCGGTTTTTTTCTCTCCTGTCATCCTGTCATTATTTCTACTAGGATCTTGACTTGGACTCATTTCAATGATCTAAAGGATTAAAAACTAATGTGTGAGGTTTTTAATCAAATGTTCAAATTTTGAATATCTTTTAATCTAAACATGTAAATTAAAAGTTAGAAAATAAAAAAATTAGAAAATTCTCATGTCTTCAAAAATTATTTTTCTCTAAATATTCTAAATTGCCAGGGGCACCTGGGTGGTGCAGACAGGT
>NW_027731431.1:0-312 GCF_054177405.1 Leptonychotes weddellii | reverse complement strand
GTGAGGGACAGGGCAGCCCCGACCTGACCCTCCCACAGGAAGTAGCTGGGGAGAAGTGGGAGCCCCACCTTTACCAGGGGCGTGGAAGCTAACAGAAGCAGGGGTTCTGGGTCCTGCCGCAGCCCAAGTGTCTGACCCTGGACCAGCCTTTGCATTACTGCTGACTCCATGGAAGGCTCTCCCCAGCCAGCAGGAGAGATGGCCACCCGGAGTCACGCCCCATCAGCTTTGTGCCCCGGGGGTCTGGCTGCAGGGCCGGCCACAACACTTGCTCTCCCTGAGCTGGGGCTTGAACTCCCAAGCTGACCTCAT
>NW_027731430.1:0-312 GCF_054177405.1 Leptonychotes weddellii | reverse complement strand
TTAACCCCCCAGATCACCCTGCTATGAGCATCACCATCTTTCAGCTGAGGAAATCAAGGCACAGAAAGATTAATGGCGGTCCTAAATTTTACAGTGTAAATCTATAGGTTGGTCAGGAAAGAGGAGCAGGAATTAGGAAGACATAAAGAGGGAAATCTGTTGAAAATTTAAAAATAAATAATAATAATTACGTGCAAATATTTAGTTCCCAAATCCGAGTGAGCTGGCAGGGCTGGGTCTCAAAAATGCCGTCTGGATGTACAGAGTTGGTGGCAGGGCTGGTCCTTTGGGCCCCATGTCTCAGACCTTCCC
>NW_027731429.1:0-312 GCF_054177405.1 Leptonychotes weddellii | reverse complement strand
TCTTTCTCAAATAAATGAATAAAGTCTTTAAAAAAAAAAGAAAGAAATGTGCTTTCTGATTATCAGTCCTCCTCTGCCACTATCATATCATGTTAACTAAAGTATTTAAGGAATTATAATTACACTTTTTATGCATTTTGTTTTTGTATATACTGGTTTTATTTATGTAAGTTAACTTGAACCATATATTTGATGAGCCGTTCATTTGTAGTAAAATTCTTCAGATTCTCTATAAATGTTGGTCAATTAACTTTAATTTTTTCTCTGTAACATGAAGTTAAATACCAAGTTTTTGTTAGGTCAAGTTAGCTA
>NW_027731428.1:0-312 GCF_054177405.1 Leptonychotes weddellii | reverse complement strand
TCTTGTCAAGTTCAAGTATAAGCTTATATTTCACTATGTGTTCTTCCAGAAATCTGAGGATTACAAGAGGTGGATAAAGATTTAAATGAAGGATAACTATAACAGCTTTCTATACACAAAACCAGTGTACCTCTTATTCAATTGGAATGTGTTAAGAACAGTACAGGATCTGAGATGTTAGGCTACTTACAAACTAAGTAAGTCTATCACAGATTTATAGGGATGTTGGCAAAAGACATGAGACTCGTGGGTCAGGGATAAATGACTTTATTGCTGGAACCACTGAGCTTCTCGTTCACATTGGTTTGCTCT
>NW_027731427.1:0-312 GCF_054177405.1 Leptonychotes weddellii | reverse complement strand
CCCTCTAGAACCCTCAGTTTGTTTTTCAGAGTCCATAGTCTCTCATGGTTCGTTTCCCCCTCCGATTTCCCCTCTTCATTCTTCCCTTCCTGCTATCTTTTTCTTCTTCTTCTTTTTTTTTTTTTTAACATATAATGTATTATTTGTTTCAGAGGTGCAGGTCTGTGATTCAACAGTCTTAACACAATTCACAGCTCTCACCATAGCACATACCCTCCCCAATATCTATCACCCAGCCACCCCATCCCTCCCACCCGCCTGGAGTATGGTTTTATAAGGATCTTTCAGTGTAGGGATAGAGGGAGAAGGGAT
>NW_027731426.1:0-312 GCF_054177405.1 Leptonychotes weddellii | reverse complement strand
TAGAAGTTTTGGATGTTAATGAGTCCAGCTTATCAATTATTTCCTTCATGGATTATGCCTTTGGTTTTGTATCATTACCAAACCCAAGATCATCTAGATTTTTCCTATGTTATCTTCTAGGAGTTCAAATTTATACTTTATTGTTCTTTTAAGATCTCCAACTCCGTAATGCATACTATTGATCTCCACCTGGTGCCAACTTTATTTTTCACTAAAATTTTATTTTTAGGCCAAAAGCATCCATATACAAGAACATGTATATATTCATATGTTTGTGTGTGTTTCCATGATTTCAAAATATCTTTTTTTTTA
>NW_027731425.1:0-312 GCF_054177405.1 Leptonychotes weddellii | reverse complement strand
GGGAAGCCTGTGACCACAGCGAATGTGAGAAAACCTTTCTTGAGAGGGCAGGATTTACATTGAGCGAAGCCAGGGGAGGATTTACATTGAGTGAAGCCAGGGGAGTACTTCCAAGTGTGGGAAGGCCTTCAGCTGCAGGTCAGACCTCATGCAGCACCAGCAGATTCACACTGGGAGAGGCCTTGTGAATGCAAGGAATGTGGGAAAGTCTGGGACAGCTCTGCTTTTGTCCAAAATAACTTCCCCCACCCAAGAGAAAGTCTCTTCAAGTACAAAGTATGTGGGTAAACCTTTGGTGACAGCTGTTTTCTC
>NW_027731424.1:0-4968 GCF_054177405.1 Leptonychotes weddellii | reverse complement strand
AACATTCTAGGCCGGGAGTCAGAAAAATATAGCCCATGGACCAAATCCAGGCCACTGCCTGTGTTTGTAAATAAAGTTTTGTCGTGAACAACACCATTCTGTCAACAGGGGCCTTCACACCAAAAAAACACAGTTGAGTAGTTGTGACAGAGACTGAATGGCATACAAAGGCTAAAATATTTCCTACCTGGCATTTTACAGAAAACATTTGCTCACTCCTGCTCTCATTGCAATGCATTATCTCTAATTATGCTAGAATGGCTGCTCTCCTTTGAAAGAAAAGTACCTGAGTACCTGAACCTTTCTGGTAGGATTCATTTAGATAGATAGATAGATAGATAGATAGATAGATAGATAGATAGATGATAGATAAATGATAGATAGATAGATAGATAGATAGATAGATAGATAGATAGATGATAGATAAATGATAGATAGATAGATAGATAGATAGATAATAAATGATAGATGGATAGGGAAGTTTCTACTTATATGTAATATTTTCATTTATGGCACCTAAAGGAAATGGGGGAAAAAAAGGACATTGAAAGTGCTTTCCTAATCTTATTTTAAGAATCATTTTTCTCTTGGGATGCCTGGGTGGCTCAGTCGGTTAAGCGTCTGCCTTCAGCTCAGGTCATGATCCCAGGGTCCTGGGATGTAGACCCACATAGGGTTCCCTGCTCAGCGGGGAGCCTACTTCTCCCTCTCCCACTCCCCCTGCTTATGTGCTCCCTCTCTCTCTGATAAATAAATAAATAAAATCTTTTAAAAAAAATCATTTTTCTCTTTAGACAACGTGTTTGACAAAGATTACCTACCTCAAATTTGTTCAAGAAAAGGAAATAATTTTACCATTCTTTTCCTTTGTTTCCTTTATTAATTATTAATAGCACATACTGACCCAGTCACATTTATATATTTTTCATAGCATTCAGTTCAGGCTGAATGTATGTAGTTACTTTAAAATCCAGCTAATTAGTATGGTGACTAACATAACATAATAAAAAAAAAAATCCACTTAATTTAAAGCCTGACTTAAGTCTGAGGAACAGATTATAAACATCTTCTTCAACTCCTCTTCCAAATAGGGGTCTAGATTATTGATCTTGAGTCTCAACACAGCACACATTAGCTAAAAAAAAAATTACCTTTCAGATCACCTAAAATACAAAGGGGTTATGAGAGCTGTATATTGACATTCAATAGATAATTTTTTTTTTTTTAAAGATTTTATTTATTTGCAAGAGAGAGAATGAGAGGCAGAGAGCATGAGAGGGAGGAGGGTCAGAGGGAGAAGCAGACTCCCTGCCGAGCAGGGAGCTCGATCCCGGGACTCCAGGATCATGACCTGAGCCGAAGGCAGTCGCTTAACCAACTGAGCCACCCAGGCACCCGACATTCAATAGATAATATTAATAGCCAATGCTCATTGGGAGCTAACTATGTGTTAGTGTAGCGGAGACTGTCTAGCTCTTCATCAAACCTGCTTCCTTCTCCTCTAGGAACATGGGCTGAGGTCTAACTAATACATTGTTCCTGGTCCATAAAGTTCTTCTGCGCATGGTCCTCCATGCTCTTTGCCTTTTCATTGATTTAAAGGAGATGAGCCCAGCAACCTGAAAAACCACTGTTAAGGAGGGGAAGATGGAAAATGGAAGAAACATGGGTCCCCATTCTCAGTTTGGAGGAGAGCCAACTGTCAATCAAGATTCCCTGTTTTGGACTTTGTGTGAGTAAGAAATTAACCTCCATAATTTTTGCTCCATTATACATTTGGAGACTTGCTTGTTATCACAGCTAGCATGACTCTAACAGGTATTGTCATTTAATCAAAAGGTATTTGTATTATTACTATTATGTATATGTAATGCCTACCATATGCACGGTAATTTTAAGATCAGCACATTAATTTATAAAAATATGCCAACCCATGTAGATATTTTACAAATGTGTAGCAGATTCTTAAGAATGTCCTGAAACTCCTTGATCTTAGAAATCCACATAAAATTTTTTATCACATTTTAGGTAATTCAGTGGTACAGTAGGTTAAGCATCAAACTCTTATTTTTGGCTCAGGTCATGCTCTCAGAGTCCTGAGATCAAGCCCTGGGTCAGGCTCAGTAGTCAGAATGGAGTCTGCTTGGGTATCTCACTCTCCCTCTGCTGTTCCCACTCGTGCGCTCTCTCTCTCTCAAATAAATAAATCTAAAAAAAAATAAAATAAAAACCAGAGAATACTGAATAAGTTACAGATAAGCATAAGAAGCCACAGACTTATATTTATACTCCTGACAAAGAAGTGATATTTGCACTAATTATACAAAGGCAACAGACATCCTACTCAAATTATTATTTGTTAATTTCCATAAGTTTTTAAAAATTCTGGTCAAAATTAAAGACCTCTGAGCATCTTTTATTTGTTGGAACATGAAATAATAATATTGTTCAAAGTTGCAAATTATATCCTTCAAATCTGGACTTTATTTCAAAAACAATTTTGGATATTGTGTGCCACTTACATTGCAATTTTCTTTTGTATATTTTCTACTTGGCAAGCACAGAATTAAACAAGCACCAGAAACTTTCATCTTCCCTTCCCCATAAGAATTCCTACCACCGCTATCCTCTCCTTTGAGCATTAGATCGGCCTTATTTAGTTTATGTGAATAGGCTGAAACAACAGTGGGATGTTTGAAAAACTGTAAAATGACTGCCTGGGGGTTGCACTTAATGATCTCAACAAGCATTCCAGCTGACACATCCCTATATAAAAGCCAAAAGAGAGCAGGAGGTTTGATAGCAGGGGGCTGGAGATGGAGAGGAAAAGAAGTTCATTTTTCTAAGAACGTCATTCTTTGTCCTCTCGTTCTCTCCATATGTGTTGCCTGTGGAGGAGTCTATAAACACTGCAACCCCCACCATTCCCCACAATGGGCCAAACTCTTGATAATGGCCTGAGAGTCTTCCCTCCCCCATTCCCTTTCCCCTTCCTCCAGATATACACAATATAAACCACACATTTGTGTATGCATACAGCATTGTACAGTGTACAGAGCCTGCTCAAATCTGCTTTCACTGATCTCTAGGACAATAAGACCCTCTCCCCACTGGCTGACTAGGAGCATGGTCACAATCCAAATGAAGAAACTGAGGCTCAGGAATGGCAGCAATCACACGCCACACCAATGCCTGGTGACTAACTCAACCTGCCTAGAACCTTCACCGACCTCCTTAAACACCTCCCTCAGCACCTTCTCTCTCTCTTTTCTTCTCTTTCTTTCTCTTGAAATAGTCATAAAATACTTTAATCTCCTAGTCCTGAAATAAAAGATACTCATGCCTGAGAACGAAGTTGCCCAGCACTGAGCGAGGAATTAGTGGCAGTAGAATGAGGCTGACGTGGATTCATTAACTTGTTTGTAGCCATGGTGGCTCCTTTGTCTTTGCCTGGGCCCCCTGCCATTCCTGTTGCCTCTGATGGCAACAGCAGAGGTCAGGAGTGCCTTTCAGCCACTCCTTTCTGATGCAGCTCTCCTGAGAACAATCCTGTTCCTATTGCCAGATTTGATAACTCCAGGGTTGTGCAGGAAAAATACTGGAAATACTTACGGGTGATTCAGACACTTCAGGTGCAAAATAAAGCTGTGTTCATTTAATTGTTTAAAAAAATCAAAGGAGGTTCTTTTATGAGTCTTAGATTATACTAGTGAACAATACTGTCTGCGAGTAAGAGGCAAACCAGCAGAAGATATTAGCAAGAACACCAAGATGCCCTTGGTTCCACCAAAGTCAAATAGCTTTATATTTTAGCTGTATGAGTCAGATGAGAATTTCCCCTCCATCTCTAAGACCGCCAACCTCCTCCAGTAATTAAATTAATGTTTAATAACAATGATAGGAAACTAAGCCTGATAAACTACTCAGTCCCTCAGATGTTCATTTGAACACACTTTATCTTCCCTCCCCTTCCCTCCCCTTCTTCTTCTCAATCTTTCCCTCTCTCCCTCCTTTCTCTGTCATTTGTGGACATACGCACACACCCAAAAACACACACATAATGTAGATGGCATCCAAATAGTTACCACATTCCATTACATCCATTACCTTCCAAATAATCTATTTTACTTAACGACCATCTATGAGTTAACCATCCATGCTTGTCTTCTTTTACTTAATCACTTTTTTCATTGATTCGGTGAATTTTTATTCAATGTCCAGTATGTACCAAGTAGTTGGCTAGGTCAGCTCATCTCAAATCCACATACCTTTCCTGTGGGACTCATTTACAAATGTTCTCATTAGTATCATTCATTGAAGAGGTATTGACTAAGCCCCAAAACATCAAGAGATAAGTTTGAATAGGTGGCACAGAACTAGGCTCTTTTTGCTTTATTCTACTTCCTTCCAAGTTTCTCAACTCTTCTCCAAATTCCTGATATTATTGTGGATTCTTTTGCAGGGCTGAATGCAGCTCAGCCTAACTGCCACTCACTGGAGCCTCCAGTCTCCAAAGCATTTAAGACACATGATCTTGCATATGAACAAGATTTTATGATCACCATTCTATGGGTAAGGAAACTGAGGCTAGAGGGGTGAAAGAACTTACCCAAGTGTGTCTGACCATAAGGCAAATGTTCATTCCTCCACACCGGACTTTCCCATGGTCCTTGTGCCTCAACATCCCTGCCTTCTCTAGTCCCTGCAGCTTTCAGATTCCAGGCACTCCCAGCTGGGGAGACTTCAGACACAGGACCACACTCTGGCATGTTAGTTCTGACAGGAAGAAAGAAAATGGGATCTTTCGTCCATTTTGAGTTTATCTTTGTGTATGGTGCTAGAGAATGGTCAAGTTTCATTCTTCTGCATGTGGCTGTCCAATTTTCCCAGCGCCATTTATTGAAGAGACTGTAAGACAGGAATCCATCAAAATCCTAGAGGAGAACATAGGCAGTAACCTCTTTGACA
>NW_027731423.1:0-312 GCF_054177405.1 Leptonychotes weddellii | reverse complement strand
CCTTGTCCTTGCCCTAGGCCTAGGCCTATCTATGCTGCAGCTGAGCCCAGCCTCCCTGGGCTTGCCTCTAGGGGTCCCCCCTCCAGACCTGCACTCTGAAAACCTAGGACTGGCCTTCGTGGGGAGCCAGGCGAGGCCCTCTGACTCCAAATGTATCTTCCAAGAGGAGGTTCATTTCCCACAAGGGCAAGCCTGGGGCTGCACCCAAGGAGAGGCATTGACTCTAGTGACAGAGAGAACGTTCTGGTGCCTTGGCCCTGCCAAAGGCTGTCAGAACACGGGCTGCCCTCTCCTCCAAGGGGTTGGGGGTGT
>NW_027731422.1:0-312 GCF_054177405.1 Leptonychotes weddellii | reverse complement strand
TCTAGTCCTCAACAAGCAGAGTGAGCTACTTAATGCACTGACTACACAGTTACTGTTGTCTCTTCCTCCCACCTTCCCTCCCTCTGTCTACCTTCCTCTCTCCCTGCCTCCCGTCTCCTCCTCTCTTCCGTCTTCTTCCTCCTCTGCCTCCCTCTTGTACAAATTGTGCCTGGCCACCATCATTAAGAAGAAAAGATTGAGGCACTAGGAGGCCCATGTCCCAACTTGCAAGGGAAGCTTAAAGCTGAGAAATGTATCAGAAATGACGTAACACAGATGTCGCGATTCCCCTAACTCTGCAAGGAGGGATCT
>NW_027731421.1:0-312 GCF_054177405.1 Leptonychotes weddellii | reverse complement strand
ATTTTTCAGCATTTGAAGGTCCCCCAGCCGCAGCACTGGGAGCCATACCATCTGGGGAAAGCACAAAGGGCGAAAGAGCCAGGAAAGAGCGCCAACGGCGAGGTGAGCCGAATGGGAGGCCGAAGCCCAGCGGCTCAGCCCGGCACGCCTGCGCCCCGCCCCGCGCACACACGCAGCGGGCGGCTGAACGCACGTGCGCGTCACTCACCCCACGGCCATCCGCGTCCCGGGAGCCGAGCGCGCCCGCGCACACGGTGTGAGTGTGCTCAGAGCACACAGGTCCCGGGAGGGACGCACGTCCGCTACGTGTGT
>NW_027731420.1:0-312 GCF_054177405.1 Leptonychotes weddellii | reverse complement strand
GATCTGTGTATGTCCATCAACTTTTAGAGTGAACATATTTTAATGGGTGAGGGAGGCTCCTTTATCAAGTTAAATACTCAGTAGCTCGAAATCACCACAAAAATCTCTCTAGTATGTTCTATGTTAAATGTGGGAAGTTTCACATAGGCTGATGGGCTCACAGAGTTACACACAAAACTGTAAAACACGACAACTGCCTCCCATCGCTATGGGAAGATGGATTAATTATGAAAAGATTAACACAATGCTTCTTTTTGTGAGTAAATACTGGGGATGCACTATTGAAATTCATTGTATCTATGATTAACGGTT
>NW_027731419.1:0-312 GCF_054177405.1 Leptonychotes weddellii | reverse complement strand
ATTTGACAGCTTGATATAGCTCTTTAATACCTTTATCTCTATATTTTTTGTGACATACCTGTATACACTTCTTTTTTCTTTAAAAGATTTATTTATTTGAGAGAGAGAGAGGGAGAGAGAGAGTGGGGGGGAGGGGCAGAGGGAGAGAATCTTCAAGCAGACGTCCTGCTGAGCATGGAGCCTGATGCGGGACTCCATCAAATGACCCACGAGATCATGACCCAAACCAAAAACCAAGAGTCAGCCGCTCAACTGACTGAGTGGCCCATACCCCTGGTATCCAGGTACCCAGGTACCCTGTATATACTTCTT
>NW_027731418.1:0-312 GCF_054177405.1 Leptonychotes weddellii | reverse complement strand
TATTGCTGAATTCTGGGATCTTCACTTTTTATGATCATATCATATTTGGGTGAGAAGAACTATTTTGACATTCAGTGGTTTTAAGAAGCCCACATCAATTACTACTTTTCTGGAAGAATTGCATGAGAGTTAACTAATAAAAACAAATTAAAAGTTCATTTTAAATGTATAAGGGAAGCTTTAATAAGATAATTCTATGATGAATGTTCATGAAAATGTAATGATAATCCCATCATTTATCCATTTTATAAAGTAAGAATTTCTGCTTAAAATGGGAGACACACTTTCAAGAATAGCCCCTGTAGTTTTCTC
>NW_027731417.1:0-312 GCF_054177405.1 Leptonychotes weddellii | reverse complement strand
CACTTATTTTTATCATCATGAATAAAGGTCTTATCCTTCAGTCCCTGGTCATCTCATCCTTACACAGCATGTACTATGGTCTTTTTTTTTTTTAATTTTTTTTAAAGATTTTATTTATTTATTTATTTGACAGAGAGAGAGACAGCGAGAGAGGGAACACAAGCAGGGGGAGTGGGAGAGGGAGAAGCAGGCTTCCCCGTGGAGCAGGGAGCCCGATGTGGGGCTCGATCCCAGGACCCTGGGATCATGACCTGAGCTGAAGGCAGACGCTTAACGACTGAGCCACTCAGGCGCCCCAGCATGTGCTATGGT
>NW_027731416.1:0-312 GCF_054177405.1 Leptonychotes weddellii | reverse complement strand
TGAATGTACAGATTGCTCTAGGTAGCCTAGACATTTTAACAATATTTGTTCTTCCAATCCATGAGCATGGAACATTTTCCCATTTCTTTGTGTCTTTTCTCAATTTCCTTCATGAGTGTTCTAGAGTTTTCTGAGTACAGATCCTTTGCCTCTTTGGTTAGGTTTATTCCTAGGTATCTTATGGTTTTGGGTGCAATTGTAAACGGGATCAAGTCCTTAATTTCTCTTTCTTCTGTCTCATTGTTAGTGTATAGAAATGCAACTGATTTCTGTGCATTTATTTTATATCCTGCCACCTTACTGAATTCCTGT
>NW_027731415.1:0-312 GCF_054177405.1 Leptonychotes weddellii | reverse complement strand
TTGCACTACTGGGTATTTACCCCAAAGATACAAAAGTAGGGATCCGAAGGGGTACGTGCACCCCGATGTTTATAGCAGCAATGTCCACAATAGCCAAAGTGTGGAAAGAGCCAAGATGTCCATCGACAGATGAATGGATAAAGAAGAGGTGGTATATATATACAATGGAATATTATGCAGCCATCAAAAGGAATGAGATCTTGCCATTTGCAACGAGGTGGATGGAACTGGAGGGTATTATGTTGAGTGAAATAAGTCAAACAGAGAAAGACATGTATCATATGATCTCACTGATATGAGGAATTCTTAATC
>NW_027731414.1:0-312 GCF_054177405.1 Leptonychotes weddellii | reverse complement strand
TGAATTTAAAGATCTTTTCACATATTTAAGAGACAGTTTATCTCTTTTTAAAAATTGTTCATGTCTTATGTTCATTTTACTATATGATTTTTTAGTGCCTTGTCCGAAAATTTAAAAAAAAGTTATTTATGTATTTAGAGATATTAGCTCTTTGCCCAAGATATAAGTTGCAAATATTTTTTCTCAGTATGTCATTTGTGTTTCAGCTTTGTTTAGAGTATTTTTTGCACTTCCATCTTTTTTCCTTTTTATTTTTATGTAATCAAATTAATCAGTCTTTTCTTATATTGCATTTAGGTTTTGAGTCATGCT
>NW_027731413.1:0-4968 GCF_054177405.1 Leptonychotes weddellii | reverse complement strand
TTTTTTTTTTTTAAAGATTTTATTTATTTATTTGTGAGAGAGAGAATGAGAGAGAGCACATGAGAGGGGGGAGGGTCAGAGGGAGAAGCAGACTCCCTGCCGAGCAGGGAGCCCGATGCGGGACTCGATCCAGGGACTCCGGGATCATGACCTGAGCCGAAGGCAGTCGCTTAACCAACTGAGCCACCCAGGCGCCCAGCAAATACCTTTTCTAATTAAAAAAAAAATCCTTAGAGAAAGAGATTTCCTGATGCTTTCAAGCAACCCATTTCTGGGTTCAAGCACGTGCTGTTAGGAGGTTCTTCCTGTTGCTACCCTTACTCTTTTCCTCACAGAGGCCCGTCTGTTTCCTTTAGTGCTGTGTTAGCTAGAAAAGAACTGGTAAATGCCATTACGTCTTAATGAAAAAGGAACACTCCTTTGTTGGTTAAAAAAAATCGCTCCTCTGCTATTTTATGTTTTTTTGTTTTTTTTTTTGCTCAGTTTTTCTAATCAGTTTAATCTTTATGTCTTCCTCAAAGGTTTTAATTACTGTCAGTGCTCTTCTCTTCATATCATCCAACTTTTCCAGCCGTTCTTGCGTTTGTCCCTTGAGAAGTGCACAGTGTGTTCTGGAGAAGGCCAGAGCGGGCTTCCACAGACCACAGCCAGACAGGGTTCCTTCTGCTAATTCCACATCTGGGTGCTCAGGGCACTGTGGCTTTGAGCCGCTGCCTCGAAGGAATCGTGTGCTCCGACCGGTGTGGTGCTCATTACATGTGTGCATTCTCTCGAGCTCTGTCATCTTGGGGATTCTGAAAATTCCAAATACAGTTCGTGCTTCAGTGACTTAGAGAAGAACCTCCTGGCAGCCTGTGGAGGTTGTGGTCTCCTTGGGTGGATAGAACAAAAGGCAGGATTTGCAATCGGGGGACGGAGGCCTGGGCCCCTGTCCCGCCACCCCATAGCCAGGGATCCTGGGAAAGCTTGTGGCTTTCTGAGCCCCATCTTCGCCCCGTACGGATGTGACTCGTGAGAGCGGGGCTGCAGAGACACGTTATGCTAGCAAAACAGAGGCTCCAGCAGCGCCCGTCACTCAGCAGCACCTGATCCGGGGGGGAGTACCCTGGGCGACGCATGTGAGCTGCCTCTCGTGTTGGCTTTCTTTTCTTTTTTCTTTCTTTCTTTCTTTCTTTCTTTCTTTCTTTCTTTCTTTCTTTCTTTCTTTCTTTCTTTCTTTCTTTCTCTTTCTTTCTTTCTTTCTTTCTTTCTTTCTTTCTTTCTTTCTTTCTTTCTTTCTTTCTTCCTTTCTTCCTTTCTTCCTTTCTTCCTTTCTTCCTTGTTTTCTTTCTCTCTCTCTCTCTTCCTTCCTTCCTTCCTTCCAAAGATTTATTTATTTGAGTGGGGGGAGGGGAAGAGGGAGAGAGAGGATCTCAAGCAGACTCCATGCTGAGCATGGAGACCGACACGGGGCTCGATCTCTTGGCACTGAGATCACCACCTGAGCTGAAACCAACAGTCGGACGCTCAACCGACTGTACTTCCCAGGCGCCCCTCAGTTTGCTTTCATTTGCTTCTCTGTCTGCATTCTCCTCTCAGCTGTTAGAAGGGTTGGTAATGGAGATCAGCTCAATTCCTTGGCCTCTTCTTGCCCCCCGGGGTCCTTTGAACCCTCTCCTCTTCTGTCCATAGTTGGGGTCATCTGTGCATCTCTAGCACTCTTGCTGCTGCATGGCCTAGGGTGGTCCCGAAAGGCTCCAGGGCTCAAGCCTCTGACCCCAATCAGGGGTTCCCTGCTCACAAAAACTGGACTCTTTCTTGTTCCCCAGCAGCAAATGAAATGCTCCTTATTCCCTTGTCTCTGGGCCTGGGAGCTCCGTGCTGGGTCTGAAAAGAGCGAGTCGCTCAGATCTGGAAGGCAGCTCTGCGTGCAGGGGCTTGCCTCTTCTCACTGCCTTTACTACCTGTCTAGCCTCCCTCCGGTCCCTGCGTTTGCTTCCTGTGTCGTCCAGCATCTCGGAAGGAAATCGGATTCAGCCCTGGGGGCTCACCATGCTTCACCCTAGGACGAATCCCTGCATATTCTCTCTTGAAGGCCTGTGTCTGCATCTCTGTAGGTGTGGACACAGCACTTGGGTCCAGAGCACGCCTGTTGGGTGTCCTGAGGCCCTGCTCCACCCAGCCCTCACTGGCACTTCCCTGGAGACACCCTGACTCCTTGCTTGAAACCCAACCCACTTGCCAGAACGCTCCTAGATAAGGCTGTGCGGCGTTTCTGTGCCCGTGGGGCCTTTAAAATGGAATGCACTCTGTAACAGGACTCCCGTGAAATGAAACCAGGCTTGTTTGTGCTGTCTCCATGGGCTTGTTCAATGCCTTGCTGGCAGCACAGTCCTGAGGGAGCAACTGGATATCGAGAAGGGCTCAGAGATGTCCTGGGGACGTTCAAACCATTTTAATCATGTGCTAATCTAATTGGAAGCTCATAATATTTTGTATTGCAACGACAGGGACTGTGGGTCTGGAAAACCTCCACCTCGTAGGAAAAGCTCTCCTATGCAAACATGACGCCCCTGACACCTTAAGTCCCATTAAAACAAGATGTGCATCATGAGACAGGTATAGGAGACATCTCTGATCGCAAATGTTCCATCCTAGTTGTTTGCAAAAGGCTGAGTGATGTCACTCCAGAATTTCAAACATATAGGTATGGATTACGGTGCTTGGGAAGATGCCTGCGGAGGGAGAAGCCATGCGCTCTGGAAGTTGATACACAGTTTCGGAGCTGTGAGGGCATGGGGCCTGAGGAGCGTACCCGTAAGCGGAGAGGGCCAGTAGAGGAGGGATAATCCCATTCCACAGGCTCCGTATTGCAGGACACAGACGCTCGGACCTCCTCTGCGCAGGTTCCCAGCGCAGCCAGGGCTCCAGTCCTGGTTAAATGCCCTATTTTTCTGGGTAATTCTTCTGCCTCCCCTTCCAGCTGAAACTCTGGAAGATTTTGGATTAGATTCTTTTTTTTTTTTTTCTTATGAACTGGTTTATATTAGCAACAAAAATAATTAGGTGATCTTAACCATGCATTATACTTGGCTTGGAAAATCAGTTGGCTTGCTATCCCAAAATAGAAATGAAGCAAAAGACAGTTTGTGCCTGGTAACGTACCCAAGGGACGATGCTCTGAAGATGGGCTCCGGCGACCCGGGTGACCTGGGGTTCATCCAGCACTAACCGAGTTTATCACTCCTGCAGGCGACGTTCAGATTCCAGGGCCTCCCACCAACGTGCATGCTTCGGAAATCAGCAGAACATATGTTGTCCTCAGCTGGGACCCACCTGCTCCCCGTGGCAAGGAGCCGCTGATGTATTTCATCGAGAAGGTACTCTGGGGTCGTGTCTGAGACAGCAGCTCTCTGTAGGATTTCACATTGTGCGACTCCGTGTGTTTTAGGGATGCGCAACCATTAGGTCAGTCGTCGCAGCCTTGACCACTGTTAGTTACTGGGGAGCTGGGGGCGCTGGCTGAGCCATGCATGCGCGGTGAGCCCCGGCCGTGCACGTTGGCGTCGGGGGATAGTGTCCTGGTCCGGGCTTTGCTGCCTTCGTGTGAACAAGTGGGTCACTTCACGTCTCCAGGCTCCGGTGCTCCCACCAAAATGGGGCATCTCTAAGTTTTCTTCCTGCTGACACATTCTAGCTCGCAAGTTTTGAGGACGGCGTGAGATCTGGGCTGGAGGGCAGTTTGTTGTGGCGCGGCGTTTGTAATAAGCTGCATGGCCACTTGGTGGCGGTCTCGTACAGGAATTCACTCGAGATGCCAGGCGAAGGAATCCTTGGTTTGAAGACCAGCTGGGGACGCAGGGAAAGAAGTAACTTGCGCAGTGCAGCCCTGCGCACACACGCGTGCACACACGCACACATGCGTATAAGCAGCAGGATCACAGACGCACACACACGTGCACACACACGCACATGCGTATAAGCAGCAGGATCACAGACACACACGCACAGACACGCGTGCACACATGCACACGCGTGCACACACACGCACATGCGTACAAGCAGCAGGATCACAGACACACGCACACACACGCGTGCACACACACATGCGTACAAGCAGTAGGATCACAGACACACGCACACACACGCGTGCACACACACGCACATGCGTATAAGCAGCAGGATCACAGACACACACACACGTGCACACACGCACATGCGTATAAGCAGCAGGATCACAGACACACACGCACACACACGCGTGCACACATGCACACGCGTGCACACCCACGCACATGCGTACAAGCAGCAGGATCACAGGCACACACGCACATGCGTATAAGCAGCAGGATCACAGACACACACGCGTGCACACATGCACACGTGTGCACACACACGCAATGCGTACAAGCAGTAGGATCACAGGCACACACGCACACACACGTGCACACACACGCACATGCGTATAAGCAGCAGGATCACAGGCACACACGCACACACGCGTGCACACACACGCACATGCGTATAAGCAGCAGGATCACAGACACACGCACACACACGCGTGCACACACTCGCAATGCGTGTAAGCAGCAGGATCACAGGCGCACACGCACACACGCGTGCACAGGCATGCACACACGTGTGCGCACACTCGCACATGCGTGTAAGCAGCAGGATCACAGGCGCGCACACACGCACACACGCGTGCACACACGCGGACACACACATGCGTACAAGCAGCAGGATCTCAGGCACACACACGCGTGCACACACGCACACACGCGTGCGCACACACACAGGCGTACAAGCAGCAGGATCACAGGCACTGACGTCCGTACTGCCTGCTAGGCCTCTCCTGCTTTAGTCCGTCCTGTTGGGCTAGATGCAGCCTGGGACCCGCTCCTCGGCTTGCCGACCTGCTGGCGGGCTGAGGGCCACGGTGGGAGGAACCGTTAGAGTCCCGCCCGTCCCGCGAGTGGCTCTGTGACG
>NW_027731412.1:0-312 GCF_054177405.1 Leptonychotes weddellii | reverse complement strand
TGCTCTGTCCCTTATAACCCACGGGGTGGGGGTGGGGCAAGCATGAACTGGCCAGGCTGGAGGCAAGGATGAGGAATCCTCAGAGCAGCCCGTGCACACACACGCACACACACATACAAACACCCAGACATGCTTGTACATGCTCACTCACACACGTATATACAAGCCTCCACACATAAATACCCATACACATTTCTAACGATGGTGAACCCCCCGCAGACAGACACACACATGAACATAACACACTCCCTTCACATTTGCAAATTCAACTGGGGTCTGAGCTACTCTCATTTCATCTTTTAAAAAATTTAG
>NW_027731411.1:0-312 GCF_054177405.1 Leptonychotes weddellii | reverse complement strand
GTGCACAGGGCGCCGGGGTGGAGTGGTGAGGGGGCGCAGGGGGAGGGCGGAGACTCTGGGCATCCGAAAGTCTCTCAAGCCCCAGGCTGGACAGAGTCTTCAGATTGGCTTCTGTCAGCGCCTGTGGCTTTGGGCCCTGCACGGCAGTACCAGGTCGGTGGCATCCTGCCGTGGCCTGCCTTACAGAAGGCTCACTCCATGTTTGCTCTCTCCCTCCGGTCCTGCTGCTTCCTTCCCCCGTACCTTGTGCTTTTTAGTGGCCCTAATGGCATCAAGGTGGTTTTCCTCCCCCCGGTGCTGTGAACAAGGGGG
>NW_027731410.1:0-312 GCF_054177405.1 Leptonychotes weddellii | reverse complement strand
ATGTGTATGCATGTATGTGTGTGTGCGTGTATGTGTCTGTGTGTGCGTGTGTATATGTGTATGCATGTGCACATGTGTGTGCATGTGTATCTGTGTGCATATATGTGTATGCATGTGTGCATGTGTGTGCGTGTATATGTGTGTGCATGTGCATGTCTGTGTATATGTGCATGCATGTGTGCGTGTGTGGATGCGTGTGCGTGTGTATATGTGTATGCATGTGTGCGTGTGTATATATGTATGCATGTGTGCATGGGCGTGTGTCCATGCGTGTGTGCATGTGCATATGTGTGTGCATGTATGTGTGCATGT
>NW_027731409.1:0-312 GCF_054177405.1 Leptonychotes weddellii | reverse complement strand
GAGCCCCCAGAGAAAAGCAGTCAGTCACTCCCGTCTCCCCGGTCTCCGGCCGCACTCCGAGCTCACCCGGCCTGGGACCAAGCATTTCTATCTCTAGCACACGATCCTGCTTGGAGTCTCCAAACCCAGCAGATCCCTGCGGTGTGCTCCCAGGGGAGGAAGGGGATTGTCCCTGGATCTGCCGCTTGTTGGGTCTCTGCTGGAGGAGCAGTGGCTCGACTATGCTGTGGACCACGGTTTATGGCAACCCCGAGCTGAGAGCCCACTCCCTGGCTCTGTCTCTGCAGCCGGCTTCCCCGCTCTGATACCTGG
>NW_027731408.1:0-312 GCF_054177405.1 Leptonychotes weddellii | reverse complement strand
GTGAGTAGTTAATTCACGGTAGCACATTTAATAAGCTAGTCTTCGAGCTTCAACAAATATGCATATTCCAATTCATTTTCCTACCTTTTTCACTTCACCTGCCACTTAAGAGGCACTCAATAAATAGTGGGTCTTATTACATACATGCTGACAATATCAATTTGTTTACTGATTAACCATATAGGCCTTGATGAGAAATTTTAAAGACTATATTAACCACTGTGCTCTCAGAGGGCCTGGGATTTACATCTACCACTGACAGTCTGGATCTTGAATTTTACACTCAGCAGCAAAAGAGCTGTAACAGAGAGT
>NW_027731407.1:0-312 GCF_054177405.1 Leptonychotes weddellii | reverse complement strand
GAGTCCCGGGATCGAGTCCCGCATCAGGCTCCCTGCTCAGCGGGGGGTCTGCTTCTCCCTCTGACCCTCTTCCCTCTTGTGCTGTCTCTCTCAAATAAATAAATAAAATCTTAAAAAAAAAAATGGTCAGCGATGTTTATTTGTTTATTTTTTTAAGATTTTATTTATTTGAGAGAGAGGGAGAGAGCACAAGCAGGGGAAGGGGCAGTGGGAGAGGGAGAAGCAGACTCCCCGCTGAGCAGGGAGCCTGATGTGGGGCTCGATTCCAGGACCCTGAGATCATGACCTGAGCTGAAGGCAGGCGCCAGCGAT
>NW_027731406.1:0-312 GCF_054177405.1 Leptonychotes weddellii | reverse complement strand
GGTGTTCAAACATGACATTCTGACCCCTCCAACCCCCACATCAAATGAATTCATTGCTTTGGATCAAATTCCATATTATTCCATCAACAGTCTATTATAAATCTTCTTCACACTGACATCTAGTTTTGGGTGTGGAGGCAAATTTCCTAGTAAAATTAACACCTGGAAAATGTGTTAGACACAAAATTTAAAACCCTTTAGATGCTTTTGTCTTGTTTTGTATCCAAACCCTAAATCTCAATATTATTAAAAGTGAATTTTCCGGGCGCCTGAATGGCTCAGATGGTTAAGCGTCTGCCTTTGGCTCAGGTC
>NW_027731405.1:0-312 GCF_054177405.1 Leptonychotes weddellii | reverse complement strand
CTGAGCAGGGAACCCAATGTGGGGCTCGATCCAGGACCCTGAGATCATGACCCGAGCCGAAGGCAGACACTTAACTGACCAAGCCACCCAGGCGCCCCTAAATGGAGTTTCTAAAAAAAAAAAAAAACACTTAACTATTCTCTAATTAAGTTTAAATAAAATAAGATCACTTTCTTATAAATTATGATATCAAATGAGCAATGAAAACAGTTCAGGTATTAACACTAAATCATTCTGGTTTGTTAAATTGAAGCATTTCCATCACAATGTAAAAGCATGTTACACAGCCCCTTCTGTGTTTGCCCTATCTAT
>NW_027731404.1:0-312 GCF_054177405.1 Leptonychotes weddellii | reverse complement strand
TGCAGACGCTGACATCCTAGTAAGCAGGGTTTCAATGGAAGAAACCCTGGAAGTGTCTCATAAAACTTCAGGGCCCAACCGGACAAATCCTGCTTTTACTCAGAGGGGAGTCACTGGGCAGCGGCAGGCAGGGCGGGATGCCGATGAATTACTGCTGGCCAGTTTGTTTTCTCTACTAGAAGGTTTGCACACTTGACATGCTCAGGTGCCTTTTCCCTCTTCCCCACCCCCCTCCATTAGACCCTTTTCTATCTCATCCTTTGCTTTATTGAGTCATAGGTATTTCCCTTCTGGCTGGATTTCCTTGGACTG
>NW_027731403.1:0-312 GCF_054177405.1 Leptonychotes weddellii | reverse complement strand
TGCCCCCAGCTTTGGTTTTCTTTTTCAACAATCCCCTGGCAATTTGGGGTCTTTTCTGGTCCATACAAATTTTAGGATTGTTTGTTCCAGCTCTGTGAAAAATGTCAATGGTATTTTTATAGGGATTGCATTGAAGGTGTAGATTGCTCTGGGCAGCATAGACATTTTCACAATGTTTATTCTTCTAATCCATGAGGGTGGAATGTTTTTCCATCTCTTTGTGTCAGCCTCAATTTCTTTCAGACATGTTCTGTAGTTTCTAGACTATAGACTCTTTACTTCTTTAGTTAGGTTTATTCCTACGTATCTTAT
>NW_027731402.1:0-4968 GCF_054177405.1 Leptonychotes weddellii | reverse complement strand
CCTAGCTGGATATAGTATTCTTGGCTGCATATTTTTCTCATTTAGTGCTCTGAATATATCCTGCCAGTCCTTTCTGGCCTGCCAGGTCTCTGTGGATAGGTCTTTTGCCAGTCTAATGTTTCTACCATTGTAGGTTACAGATCTCTTCTCCCGAGGTGCTTTCAGGATTTTCTTTGTCTCTGAGACTCTAGTAGATGTCGGGGTGTTGACTATTTTTATTGATTTTGAGAGGGGTTCTCTGTGCCTCCTGGATTTTGATGACTGTTTCCTTCCCCAAATTAGGGAAGTTCTCTGCTATAGTTTGCTCCAATATACCTTCTGCCCCTCTCTTTCTTTCTTCTTCTTCTGGGATCCCAATTATTCTAATGTTTCGTCTTATGGTATTGCTTATCTCTCGAATTCTGCCCTCGTGATCCAGTAGTTGTTTATCTCTCTTTTTCTCAGCTTCTTTATTTTCCATCATTTGGTCTTCTATATCACTAATTCTCTCTTCTGCCTCATTTATCTTAGCAGTTAGAGCCTCCATTTTTTATTGCACCTCATTAATAGCCTTTTTGATTTCGACTTGGTTAGATTTTAGTTCTTCTATTTCTCCAAAAGGAGTTTCTCTAATAACTTCCATGCTTTTTTCAAGCCCAGCTAGAGTCTTTAAAGTCATCGTTCTGACTCTAGTTCTGACATTGTACTAATGTCCATATTGAGTAGGTCCCTGGCAGTCCATACTGTCTCTTGTTCTTTTGGTTAAGGTGATTTTTTCTGTCTTGTCATTTTGTCCAGAGGAGAATAGATGAATGAGAGAACAAAATGCTAACAGGGTAACAACATCCCCAGAAAATATATTCTAAACAAATCAGAAAAGACCTGAAACTGGGGGAAAAGAAGGGGAAAGAAAGAAAAAAGAAAAAGAAAAAAGGAAAAGAAAAAGAAAAAGAAAAAAGGAAAAGAAAAAGAAAAAGATAAAAACAAACAAAAAAAGAACAAAACAAACAAAAAAAACCAGAATATGACCAAATATGATCAGGCTCGTACATAGGTCAGTGCCACACACTAGATTTTGGGTGTATTTTGGTCTGTTAGAAGAAAGTGCCTCCCAAAATTTTAAAGAAAGAAAAACTTATATATGTACAAAATAAGGGTTAATATGAAGGGATGGAATATGACTGTAAAGATGAAAATTATAAAAAATTTTATAAAAGGAATTGATAAGAAGTTGGTTGAAAAAAGAAAAAGAGGATTTAAAAAAAAAAGAAAAAAAGGAGAGAATGTGATCAGGCAGGGGAGTAGAACAAAGCTATACACTAGAGATTTAGGGTATATTTTGGTCTGTTAGAAGAAACTGTATCTCAAAATTTTAAAGAGAGAACAACTTACATATATATGCCAAAAATAAGGGTAAATACTATGAAGGATAGAATATGACTCTAAAAATGAAAAATAAAAATGTTTTTTAAAAAAGGGATTGATATGGGGGCGCCTGGGTGGCTCAGTTGGTTGGACGACTGCCTTCAGCTCAGGTCATTATCCTGGAGTCCCAGGATCGAGTCCCGCATCGGGCTCCCTGCTCAGCAGGGAGTCTGCTTCTCCCTCTGACCCTCCCCCCTCTCATGCTCTCTCTCTCTCATTCTCTCTCTCAAATAAATAAATAAAATCTTAAAAAAAAAGGGATTGATACGATGTTGGTTGTAAAAGGGAAAAAGAAAAATCAAAAAAAAAAAGACAGTTAAAAAAAAATTGACTTTGAAGGACTAAAGAATCATGGTAAAAAAGCCATTAATTCTATGTGCAGTGTTCCCCTAGCACTGGAGATCTGCCGTTCTCGTTGATCGGTAAACTTGGTCTTGGCTGGCTGTTCTTGCTGATCTTCTGGGGGAGGGGCCTATTGTCGTGGTTCCCAAATGTCTTTGCTGGAGGCAGAATTGCCCTGCCCTTGCGGGGTCTGGGCTAAGTAATCTGCTCAGATTTGCTCTCAGGAGCTTTTGTTCCCTGCAAGCTTTCTGTACAGCTTTGGAGGAGAGAGTGAAAATGGTGGCCTTCCAACCTCCACCCTGGAGGAGCCAAGAACTCGGGGCCTGCCTCCTCAGTGCACCCCCAGAGAAAAGCAGTCAATTACTCCCATCTCCCCGGTCTCCCGCCACACTCCGTGCTCACCTGGCCTGTGATGGAGCATTTCTATCTCTGGCACCTGACCCGGTGTGGAGTCTCCAAACCCAGCAGATCCCTGTGGTGTGCTCCTGCACCACTCCTCCCCGGGGGAGGAAGGGGAGTCTCCCTGGCTCTACCACTTGTTGGGTCCCTGCTGGAATAGCAGTGGCCCAACTGTGCTGCAGATCACAGTTTATGGCAACCCTGAGCTGAGAGCCCACGCCTCTGCTCCGTCCCTGCAGCCAGCTTCCCCACTCTGATACCTGGAAGCTCTGTCACACTCAGGCACCCCCAGTCTTTCCGTGACCTCGAGGGTCCTGAGACCACACTGTCCCAGCTAGGGTTCCACCCCCCGCTTAGCCACTGAAGTGACGTCCCTCAGCAGAGCGGACTTCTAAAAGTTCCGATTTTGTGCTCCGCTGCTCTATCACTTGCCAGAAGCAGCCATTGGAGGCCCCCTCCCCTGCCATCTATCCTCCTGAATATCACCTTGGATTTACTTCTCCGCACATCCTACTTTCCAGAAAGTGGTCACTTTTCTGTTCAGAGAGTTGCTGCTATTCTTTTCTTTGATCTCCTGTTGAGTTTGTAGGTGTTCAGAATGGTTTGATCCCTATCCAGCTGAATTCCTGGGACCAGATGAAATCCAGGTCTCCTACTCCTCTGTCATCTTGCTCCACCCCCTCCTATGATGTACCTTCTTAATACTTATTTTTCTTAGTGTTTCTTGAACTTCCTGAGTCAATAGGTTGCTTTTTAAAAAATCAAATTCAGGAAAAAAATTGTAAAATAATTTGCTTTTTAAAAAATCTCTTATCCTTCTAGAACTATGATTACTTGTATATTATTTTTGATTATTATTATTTTTTACTTTCTTTCTCTCTGTGCTTAGGTTTTAGGGATTTCTCTTGACTAATCTTTACATTCACCAATCCTTTCTTATGATGTGTTCAATCTGACAATATCTCATTCAGTAAATTTTTTATTTAGAATATTCTATTTTGTATTTTTATCATTTCCATGTGTTTTTAAAATTATTTCCAAATATCTCTTCAATTCTTTACCCCATTAAATTAATCTGTTACCATAGATTCTTTGATTTAAAAACTTGTTCTAATTTTTCCTACATCTGAGTAATCTGTAGACCTGTTTATATTTAATTATTTTTCTCTCTTGACTATAACTCCCGTTTTCTTGCTTCTTTCTTTGTCTCACTCATTTTGATGGTTTGTCAGAACTAACTTATTAATTTTAGGTAAGGAATGATTCCTTTGGTTCAATTAGTATTTCAGTTTGTTTGCTGTGAACTTATACAGGCTTTAGTCTCTTCTATGGCCTTGAAATTAGCAATGTTTGTCTTAAGATTTCTCATTGCTTTTCAGTCCAGTCCTGAAATGTTTCCACCACCATTGGGCTAATATCTTTTTTTCCCTACAGCTTTATTGAAGTATGAGTAACAAATAAGAATTGTGTGTATTTAGGTTGTGCAATGTGATTTTTTAAAGTGTAAAATGTGATGGGGTGCCTGAGTGGCTCAGTTGGTTCAGGATCTGATTCTCAATTTTGTCTTAGGTCATGATCTCAGGGTCAAGATTTCCAGCCCCAAGTCAGTCTCTGCGCTCGGCAGAGTCTGCTTGCTTTCTCTCTCCCTCTCCCTCAGCCCCTCCCCCCACTCACACTCTCTCAAATAAATAAATAAAATCTTTAAAGTATAAAATGTGATATATATATATACACATTGTGAAATGATCACCACAATCAAGCTAGTTAACACATTTATCATCTTAAATAGTTCTCTTTTTTTGTGTATGTGATGAAAACCCTTAAGATCTATTCTCTTAATAAATTTCAAGTATGCAACAAAATATTATTAACTATACTCATCATGGTGTACATTAGATTCCCAGAACTTACTCATCTTATAACCTAACACTTGTACCTTCTGTTTTTGTTTTGTTTTTTATTTTTTAATTTTATTATGTTAGTCACCATACAATACATCATTAGTTTTTGATGTAGCATTCCATGATTCATTGTTTGCATATAACACACAGTGCTACATGCAGTACGTGCCCTCCTTAATACCCATCACTGTGCTAACCCATCCCTTCACCCCCCTCACCTCTAAAATCCTCAGTTTGTTTCTCTGCATCCATAGTCTCTCATGGTTTGTCTCCCCCTCTGATTTTCACCCCCTTCATTTTTCCCTTCCTTCTCCTAATGCTCTCTATGCTATTCCTTATGTTCCACAAATAAGTGAAACCATATGATAATTGACTTTCTCTGCTTGATTTATTTCACTTGGCATAATCTCCTCCAGTCCCATCCATGTTGATGCAAAAGTTGGGTATTCATTCTTTCTGATAGCGAGTAATATTCCATTGTATATATGGACCACATCTTCTTTATCCATTCATCTGTTGAAGAGCATCTTGGCTCTTTTCACAGTTTGGCTATTGTGGACATTGCTGTTATGAACATTGGGGTGCATATGGCCGCCTTTTCACTACATCTGTGTCTTTGGGGTAAATACCCAGGAGTGCAATTGCTGGGTCATAGGGTAGCTCTATTTTTAACTTTTTGAGGCACCTCCACACTTTTCCAAAGTGGCTGTACCAACTTGCATTCCAAGAGTGTAAGAGGGTTCCCTTTTCTCCACAGCCTCTCCAACGTTTGTTGTTACTTGCCTTGTTAATTTTTGCCATTCTAACTGTTGTAAGTTGGTATCTCAGTGTGGTTTTGATTTGTGTTTCCCTGATGGCTAATGATGATGAACATTTTTTCATGTGTCTGTTAGCCATTTGTATGTCTTCTTTGGAGAAGTGT
>NW_027731401.1:0-312 GCF_054177405.1 Leptonychotes weddellii | reverse complement strand
TGCTCTATGTAAGGCTAAGAAATAAGTCCAAGATCACATGGGGAAAAAAAATGGCCAAACAGGACTCCCAGGGCTGTGAGCCTCGTGCCACACCACCCATCTCTCCAGGTCAATCGCAGAAGCTCTAGGTGAATCATGAGCCAGGACTAATAAGAATGCGTATGGTAATAATGCTGATAAGATGATAACAGGACCGAACGCTGGCGACCCCATGTGCCAGATCCAGGCTCATGAACCTCCAAACAACCCTACAAGAAGGCATTCCTGCTGTCTCCTTTTTACAGCAAGAGAAAGTAGGCCTGGAAGAGGTTA
>NW_027731400.1:0-312 GCF_054177405.1 Leptonychotes weddellii | reverse complement strand
CCAGGGATCAGGCGAGTGAATACTCATACCACGTGAAGTCTGCCATTTGGGGCTCTTTGCTGAGCAGAATCCTGCCGTTTGGACATCGTGGGCTGCTGGTGCAGTGTCTACATGGCACGTCTACACAGCGTGGCAAACCCTGCTGCCCACGTGGAGCCCGGCAGAGGCACCCCGAGATTGAGCTTGCAGGAGAGCTAGGTCCTCCTTGAAGTTCCGAGGAATTTATGACTGTGGGTGCCTCCTGTCCCCCATCTGTGATGCCCTACATCCTAGGTCAGACCCTCAGAAGCTCAGGTCCTGTGCTGAGATTTT
>NW_027731399.1:0-312 GCF_054177405.1 Leptonychotes weddellii | reverse complement strand
TTTTGTGCATTGATTTTATATCCTGCCACGTTGCTGAATTCCTGTATGAGTTCTAGCAATTTTGGGGTGGAGTCTTTTGGGTTTTCCACGTAAAGTACCATGTCATCTGCAAAGAGTGAGAGTTTGACTTATTTTTTGCCACTTTGGATGCCTTTTATTTCTTTTTGTTGTCTGATTGCTGTGGCTAGGACTTCTAGTACTATGTTGAATAGCAGTGGTGATAGTGGACATCGCTGCCGTGTTCCTGACCTTAGGGGGAAAGCTCTCAGTGTTTCCCCATTGAGAATGATATTTGCTGTGGGCTTTTATGAT
>NW_027731398.1:0-312 GCF_054177405.1 Leptonychotes weddellii | reverse complement strand
GTGAGGGACAGGGCAGCCCCGACCTGACCCTCCCACAGGAAGTAGCTGGGGAGAAGTGGGAGCCCCACCTTTACCAGGGGCGTGGAAGCTAACAGAAGCAGGGGTTCTGGGTCCTGCCGCAGCCCAAGTGTCTGACCCTGGACCAGCCTTTGCATGACTGCTGACTCCATGGAAGGCTCTCCCCAGCCAGCAGGAGAGATGGCCACCGGGAGTCACGCCCCATCAGCTTTGTGCCCCGGGGGTCTGGCTGCAGGGCCGGCCACAACACTTGCTCTCCCTGAGCTGGGGCTTGAACTCCCAAGCTGACCTCAT
>NW_027731397.1:0-312 GCF_054177405.1 Leptonychotes weddellii | reverse complement strand
TTCTTTTTTTTTTTTTTTAAAGATTTTATTTATTTTTTAGAGAGCGAGCGAGAAAGAGAAACAGCATGAGAGGGGAGGGGGTCAGAGGGAGAAGCAGGCTCCCCGCTGAGCCAGGAGCCCGATGTGGGACTCGATCCCAGGACCCTGGGATCATGACCTGAGCCGAAGGCAGACGCTTAACCATCTGAGCCACCCAGGCACCCTAATTAATTTTGTTTTCTGAATCAACTTATTGCCTGCAAGCAACAGAAATTATCTCTAGTTAACTTCTGCAGCAAAATTATTTCTTAGAATCCTATGAAGAAGTGCACA
>NW_027731396.1:0-312 GCF_054177405.1 Leptonychotes weddellii | reverse complement strand
CTCTTGTTGGTTGACCCCCTTTATCATTATGTAATGTCCTTCTTCATCTTGTTGTAGTCTTTGTTTTAAAGTCTATTTTGTTTGACTTTTTTTTTTTTACCTATTTTTTTCACTTCTGGACCGTATTGTGTTTAAGTCTGAAGTGAGTCTCTTAGAAGGGTCTTGCTTTTTTATCCATTTTGCTATCCTGTCTTTTGATGGGAGCATTTAGGCCATTTACATTATAAGTCGTTTTAGATAGGTAGGTACTTACTGCCATTTTGTTAATTGTATTCTGGTTGTTTTGTAGTTCTCTTTCTCTCTCTCTCATAT
>NW_027731395.1:0-312 GCF_054177405.1 Leptonychotes weddellii | reverse complement strand
AATTCTTCTCTTCAATATCTACCTATATATCATCTATTTTTCTATTATCTATCTGTCTAGCATCTAGCATCTATCTATTATCTATCTTTAAAAAGTATTTATTTTCTAACACCCCTAAATCATTTCACATATGATAAAATATAGTTCTAAAATGACTTTCCTCAGTTCATCCGGTTATACCAATATATTCATCAAATATCTTTTTTTCTATTTATTTATCTATTATTTTCACATATAAATTTGCATACTTTGTGTATTTCTATTCTGATCTGTATACTACATTTCTCTTTTTGTACCATTTGCAAATACTTT
>NW_027731394.1:0-312 GCF_054177405.1 Leptonychotes weddellii | reverse complement strand
CCCCTACCTCCTCCTTCCCTTTTACAAACAAATGCCTTTTAGCAGCTACAGCATTTTCTGATGGACACTTGAGTGGTTGACCTCCCATTCTCAATAAAAATAGATGCTTTTTTTAATATCAAATCATCAAATTGCTTTAACATTAAGTTGCCTGGAGCCATATTAAAGTCAGTGATACAGGGATATATAGTACATTATCTGTACTGAACTTAGCTTCTCTGGGAGAAAAAGAAATGACATAAATGAGGTTTCTTCTACACTAAGCAGCAAATAAGTGAAAGCCTTTGAAGAAACCACCTACATGAAGTCCTG
>NW_027731393.1:0-312 GCF_054177405.1 Leptonychotes weddellii | reverse complement strand
TGCTCAGGCCGGTTTACCAGGCTACTACGACAGCCAGACATCTCACACACTTTGCTCACCTCCGTCACCCGCCCAGCCTGAGAGCATGTGAGTGTTCTGTTGCCCTGTCTCGAGGGGGGGGTGATGGTGTGGCTTTCCCCCATTTCTGGAGCTGAAGGAGGGGACTGAATGGGCAGAGAGCGAAACCATTACATCCGGATGCAAATCCAGCTCTCTCCCTACCAGCTGTGTGACCTCAGGCTTTAACCTTCCTGAGACTCAGTTTCCCCAGTTGTACAACGGGGCTAATAATGCTCCCTACCTCCGAGGTTC
>NW_027731392.1:0-312 GCF_054177405.1 Leptonychotes weddellii | reverse complement strand
TATTTCTAGTCTGTATTTGCCCAACTTAGTGTGACTGTTCATACTTCTTACTGCAAGATCACTGTTTGTTTATTTGTCTGTTTAATGATAAGGTGTAGGTATATGGTCCTCGCGATATTTCAAGAGTTAAAATGTATGAATTATAAGTTTCTCAACTTGAAACACTTCTGACTCCCACGGTAGTAGATAAGCAACTGATTCTACACCTAAAATCGTCTTCAATTCTTACTGATCCTGCAGGACAAACCTTCAAGTACCAGATACCATCCTTTCCTTTAATCAGGGCAATGGTAGTTTGGGCTCAGTTCACAT
>NW_027731391.1:0-4968 GCF_054177405.1 Leptonychotes weddellii | reverse complement strand
GGTATTTACCCCAAAGATATAAATGTAGTGAAAAGAAGGGGCACCCACACCCCAATGTTCATAGCAGCAATGTCCACAATAGCCAAAATATGGAAAGAGCCCAGATGTCCATCAACAGATGAATGGATAAAGAAGATGTGATATATATATATCACAATGTGTGTGTATACACACACACACACAATGGCATATTACTCAGCCATCAAAAAGAATGAAATCTTTCCATTTGCAATGACCTGGATGGAACTAGAGGGCATTATGCTAAGTGAAATAAATCAGACAGAGAAAAACAAATACCATATGATTTCACTCATATGTGGAATTTAAGAAACAAAACAGATGAATATAGGTGAAGGAAAGAAAAAATAAAATAAAAACAGAGAGAGAAGCAAACCATAAAACACTCTTAAGTACAGGGAACAAACAGGGTTGCTGGAGGGAAGGTGGGTGGGGGGATAAGGTAACTGGGTGATGGGCATTAAGGAGGGCACTTGAGGGAATGAGCACTGGGTGTTATATGCAACCGATACTAAATTCTACCCCTGAAACTAATAATACACTATATGTTAACTAAATTGAATTTAAATTAAAAATTTAAAAATTAAAAAAAACAGGGGAGTAAGAATTGGCTTTTCTACCTAAATAGATATCTATTGTTTATAGGTAAGTAATAGGAAGGGGCACCTGGGTGGTGCAGTCCGTTGAGCATCCAACTATTGGTTTTGGCTCAGGTCATGATCTCAGGGTCATGGGATCGAGCCCTGCATCGGGCTCTGTGCTTTGTGGGGAGTCTGCTTGGGAGTCTCTCTCCCTCTCCCTCTGCCCCTCCTGCTCGTGCTTGCTCTCTCTCTCTCAAACGAATAAGTAAATCTTTAAGAAAAAAAAAAAAAAGGTAAGTAATAGGAAAGAATGACAAGGATAAGAGGGGTTCAGAAAAAGGGGCTATTACAAAATCTTGCATCCCAAGGAAAACGTAAGTATGAAATACACCCTATATAAAGTAAAATTTGCTTCTAAGATTTACAAGGAAAAAAGAACAACACATACAGTTAAAAGCATGAAAAGTTCATGGAGAAATGGGCAGAAATACAACCAGTGGGGAAAAACATCACTTTCAGTCTCTGCCAGTGCGCACAGAATCCGAAAGCTAGTTCTTTGAAAGAAGTTCCCTGAGTGCTAGGAGTGGCAATGTGTATTTAGCATATTCAGTGTCATTGCCGTCCAGTTGAGCACAGGAGGATAAGGAATTTCAAAGTCTCTGAATACAAAGTAACCAGACAATCTTCAGGTTCTCAAAAAAAGCTCCTAGAGGGTTCATCAGTTAGCCTAAAACACAGAAAAATTCAGTAAGCCCAAAGAAGCCCCCTTCTACACGGAAACACCCATCCTTCCTACCACAAGCTGAAAAATGATTAACATTGAGTAGTCACCCCAGAAAGGGCTCTCAAGGGAAAAGAAAGTTATATCAAAACAAAGAGCCACACTGACTAACACACCGATAGTGAAGATGTGTGTGGGAGCATGAGGTAAGCTTTCAGGTTTCATCTCGGGCACATGTCCCCTACCTACTCTATAAAACCCCTTCAGGACAGGGATGGATTCTTAGTCATTTTCAGATGTTTGCTGAATGTTTGTTAAACTAACTAGTCCACATGCCGTCTGTATATGCAATAAAGACGTGCTTTTTTACCCACATTGCATATTTTTGTCCATCCCCTTACTGAGCTAGGAAGGCATGTTGGTGTATTAATGACCTGAAATAGATATGAACCTCCCCTTCCTTACTAAAGAATAATTATAGCTATGAAGTCTTTTACTCCAAAAATGAGAGCTCTTAGCTGCTTAGAGTTCCAAATAATTTCAGTATCATTTCCTAAACAAAGATAAAGTGCTAGGATAAGATTCTGATAGTCTTATCCACATTATTAATAAGGGAACTTGCCCCCAAAAATATCTCAGGGAAGGAGACTCCCAGCCTTGTCCTTTGTGTCTTGGTCCCCAGGCAGCCCCACCTGCCAGAAGTAAGCACAGGTGTGTCCACACTGGGCACCCCTCCCACCCTGCTTTACGGCAGTTCTGGAGTCTCAGGTACGAAGCTGGGTGATGGGACATAATAACCAAAAGACAGTCCCTTCTGCTGGGTGACAAGCAGGTTTACCTGGGCCATCTGGGCAGCAGTGTTTCCTTTTGCCCCCAGGAAGACCATGGCCAGGGCTGAGGAGATGCTCACAGGAGAATAGAACACGTTGTGTGAAGGGTTGTCTTCACACAGTATCTTTAAAAGCTGGATGGCAAAGGTGCCATTTGCTTCAGAAAGAGCGTCCATGATGCAGGGTCTGGAACCAGAGCATAAAGACAGATAAAGAGAGAGTCTGCTTCAACAGCCCCCACCCCCCCACCCCGAACGTTATTGACCTCACATATGGCAGTTTGGGAATTGTACGGGTTTTTGTTTTTGTTTTTTTTAATAATAAAGCTCATAAATATTTTAAGTTGAAGGCAAACCCGTTTACTATTGCTCTCCATCCAAACAATAAGTCCAAATATTAAGATAATTAGCTAAGTGTGATACTGGCAGAAGATAAAACCAGCTTGAGAGCCTTGGGGAAAATGAAGAGCACCAGCTCCTGGGCACAGACGCACAGCACTCAGCCTCCGGGTTTCAGGGAAGTCCAAGCTTCGCCACAATACTTTCTTTTTCCATACATTTATGGAGAGAACTTCTGAGAGTTTCAGTTATGCAACAGACCACAGTCTCCCCATCTATTAGCCGATTCTTGAGAAATGTTTGAGATGCTGGTAAGCGAAGAGAGACAGGCTACAGTTGGGTATGGAACTGGCTGTGAGGCCAGGACCTTTCATCTACAGTGAATGGAGAGCCAATGTGCTCTCCTGCTGAGCAGCCCACGGCCAATTAACACCCAACTCAGAGTGCAGGACCATTGCTAGGGGCTAGGCATCACGTGACCTTCGGACCTTGGCACTGAGGGTGAGGAGTCTGGGCGTTTTTGTTTCACAATTTTTTTTTGCTAACTCAGAAACACTGATTTGGGAGTTTTACCCATTAGTCTCAGAAAAAGCCACTACAGTGGACTGTGCACGAGAGGGCGAAGAGCAGCCCTGGTGGAACACCAGAATGGAGAGGTAAGGTGGAACAGAGAAGGGTCCAAGAGAGCAAAACCACTGAGAATGGGGAGGCCAGTAATCCTGGTAGCTACAGAGGTCAGAAGCCTAAGTGTGAGTGGGCAGGTCTGCTGACCACACACCGCTCCCATCCCCCAGCCCACATTTCTCCAGGGAATTAGCTAAGGGTGGAAATGAGACCCTCACTCACCCAACGCTGGCCTCACACCCTGGGAGACCTCCCTGACTCCTCCCACCCACCGCTCCTCATCCCCTCAAGCCCAGCACCAAGGTTTGCCCTCTGCTGCCTACATGGCTCTTGAACCAGTCTACTTCTCTTGAGCCTGCACCCTAGTCTATACCACCTGATCCCTCTCCCCGCGGACAGAGCCACCCCCCACCCAGTACACTCCATTCGGACAGGAAAGAGGACCCTTTCAGCCCTCCTCTTAAACCTCAAAGGGCCCTTAGGATAAGCCCGAAGCTCACTTCATTTAAATGGCTTATGCCCCACCCGTCCGCCTCCTCTGCATCCAGCCTCGGCCTCTGGCCATCCTGACCGCCTTTCATTCCCTCCAAGTCACCCCTGGGCCTTTGAAAACACCGTATCCAACTCCGCGCCCCCTACACCGATTAACGGCACTGACGCCACCACCGCCTGCCGGGCGTGGGCCCGCAAGAGAGCTCAGGAAACGGGAAGGACTCCATGAATTTGTGTGGAAGGCCTGCAAGAACTAGGATGGGTAAGAAGTGCTTGGATTTGCAGCTGCAGACTGGTGATTTTAGCAGGAAAGAGGACAGGTAGGGAGAAGTCGTTCCGCGGATCCCTAGGAGAGAGAGGAGGTGAGGAAGCAGGGCCGGTGGGAATGCGGCTGGAGGGCGGCGAGCCTGCTGGGAGGAGGCGTGCGAGGGGCAGAGAGAAGACCCTCGGGGAGCGCCAGCGGCTGCGGCTCGCTGGCATCGGGAGGCACGGGCGCCACCCAGCAGCTGCGCCACCGAGCCCACCGAGCCGCTGCGCCACCGAGCAACTGCGCCACCAAACAGCTGCGCCACCGAGCCCACCGAGCAGCTGCGAAGTGAAGGGCTCTCTTTCTGTCAGCAGGGAGAGGGCCAAGTCGGCTCGGTTTCGCTCGCGTCCTCGCGTGCTCGCGTCCTGTCTCCAGGCCGGAGCGCGGGGGTTCTCCTCGTCCGCCATCCCCGCCCTGCCCCGGAACGCCCCCACTTGCCCCCTCCGGCACCGCGCCGCTCCTCCCTCCGGACCCGGATCCCGACGACTCCAGGCCGAGCTCCGCAGCCGCGCCGCGGGTCCCCACTCGGGTGACTGGCACCCGCAGGACTCCGCCAGCCCCCAGGGCCCGAGACCACTCCTAGGTTTCCCGCCAGGGCGGGGGCGGGGCCTGGGCGGTGTCTGGGGGCGGGGCCCGGCGAGAGGCGGGGGCTCGGCGAGAGGCGGGGGCTCGGCGAGCGGCAGGGCTGGGGGCCGGGGTCGCCGACGCCTCCAGGCCCCCCGGCCCCGCCGCATGAGTGGGACCCTGCAACCTAAAGGGCTGGCGGCGCCCGCGGTCTGCCAGAGGCCTCCGCTCTTCTCCCTCCTCCTCTGCTCCTCCCCCCGCCCATGCTCTCTCTCTCCGTCTGCTCTCTCTCAAAAAAAAAAAAATAAAAATCTTGTTTTAAAAGAAAAAGTATACAATTCAGTGACTTTTAGTCTGTTCACAAAGTTGTACAACTATCACCACGATCTAACTCCAGAACATTGTTATCACCTCAAAAAGAAACACCGTGCCCATTAGCACTTTCTATTCCCTCCTCCTCCGGCCGGGCCCCCCACCCCGGCAACCATGAAGC
>NW_027731390.1:0-312 GCF_054177405.1 Leptonychotes weddellii | reverse complement strand
ATATGCCTGGCTGGCTCAGCTGGTGGGGCTTGTGACTCTTGACCTTGGGGGTGTGAGTTCGAGTCCCAGGTTGGATGCAGAGATATCTTAAAAAAAATTATATAGATAGATAGATAGATAGATAGATAGATAGATAGATAGATAGCCAGCCATGAAGGAGATATGAAAGAGATACAAAATTATGAAGCAACCATCAATTAATGTCATGCATATTTATATATGCACATGTTTATTCAACCTATAAGTATTATCAGCTATGGTGACTCTCTTAAAGATTTTCCAGTATGATTCAGGTACCTTTGTCAAAAATGT
>NW_027731389.1:0-312 GCF_054177405.1 Leptonychotes weddellii | reverse complement strand
GTTGCCATACTCAAAGGCAAGTTACCCACAATCCAAGTACAAAAATGGCGGCCCAGGACAAGTCAGTCAGCAAGGCACAGGATGCGCCCACCGCAGCCATAAATCACAAAGAACACAGATGCCCTGGTGAACTGACTCTTATTATAAAAAGTTTTAGGCCAAAGTCTACAACAAAACAGTTGACAGTCAAATAGCTCAAGAGAGGGAGACAGGGACTCGTAATCAAGATGCCTTCAGAGGGGCTCCCGGCAGATCCTTTCAACTTCTGACCACAACTGGAACATGGGAAGGTCTTCGCCAAGACCCTGAGTT
>NW_027731388.1:0-312 GCF_054177405.1 Leptonychotes weddellii | reverse complement strand
CCCCCGAGGCCCCGTCCCCCCCACCCTCGGGGGAGTGAGCACGTGGACCACCCCCAAGGCCTCGTCCCCCCACCCCCGCGGGAGTGAGCACGCGGACCCCTCCCCAGGGGCTTGCGGGAAACAGTATCTTTCCTCCCCGCTCCTGGCGTTCAGACTGCGGTGATGTTACTCACGTCTTGGGTTCGGGGCACTTCTCCCTTGCGTGTGATTTGGCTGTGATGTTCTTGCTCTTTTTCCTTTCTGTGAGTCTATGTTTGTGAATATTGTGGAAGCCGGCTCCGTTATGCTACAGGGGGACCTTCTTACGGGTCT
>NW_027731387.1:0-312 GCF_054177405.1 Leptonychotes weddellii | reverse complement strand
GCTATCGATGATGTTAATAGTATGGTGGAGATGACAATCTCAAAGGCAGTGTTATTCATGTTGATTGCAACATTAATGTTAAGTGGGGCTGTGCTATCTTCATGGTGATGTTAGTGGTGTGACAGAGATGACATTATCAATGGCAACGTGAATGCTGGTGGTGGAAATGGCAAATGGGGCTGATGGTGATGACATATTCATGATAGCAAAGAAGGCAGCTGTGAAGATGATGTTGTTGACGTAAATGATATGTTTTCGTTTCATTGAGATGTAATTGACAAATGGTGCACATTTACAATGTACGTGACAATT
>NW_027731386.1:0-312 GCF_054177405.1 Leptonychotes weddellii | reverse complement strand
TCTGAGCCGGGCCACCACACGCCCCCACAGAGGCTGTGATGAGGGTCCTCTCTTGCCTCTGCCCACACCGTGGCGCTGCCTGACCCTGGGACAAAGTCCTGGGCTTTAAAACAGGGAAACTGAGGCCAGGGGCCTAGGTCCCAGAGCTGAGCCTGGCCCTGCCCCTCCCCTAGGGGCTCCCAAAGCTGCAACCCCGCCTACCCCCTGCTCCCTGCACACATTCACCCAGGGGCTCAGCTGAGGAGGGACCACGCCAGCCCTTCCTTCAGGGAAGCCAGGATGCAAGGTGGCCCCACCCCAGTCACATCTCCT
>NW_027731385.1:0-312 GCF_054177405.1 Leptonychotes weddellii | reverse complement strand
TTTCTCATACTCATTTCTCATACTCTCAAACTCATTTTGTTTTGTCTTTGTTTTCAGAACACTAGTAAAAGTTGATGCCATGTGAGTGTTGTAGTGAAAATAACTCTTTTTCCTTATTTATACCAGGGTTCAAAGCTTGACCCATCTGTTTACTGGCAGTCTGATCTTAAATCTCTCCTTTAATGAGAATTTTTTTTTTTAAGATTTTATTGATTTAACAGAGAGAAACACAGCAAGAGAGGGAACATAAGCAGGGGGAGTGGGAGAGAGAGAAGCAGGCTTCCCGCTGAGCAGGGAGCCCGATGTGGGGCT
>NW_027731384.1:0-312 GCF_054177405.1 Leptonychotes weddellii | reverse complement strand
GGACTGAAGATTCCTAGCAGGCATGAGATGCTTTCCTTTACCCTTGCAGAGCTGTCATTGTTGCTTTGTTTAAGCACCCTCCTGGTCCTTCCTGACCCTCCTGGGGATGTCTCCATGCCATGGCTGCTCCCCGATATAAAAAATGAAACTGGGTCAGTATAGTCCCAGTGTACCTATCCTTTACTATAGACTCTGAGACCGTATATTCATCCTGTGAGCTCGGAAAAGACCCTTCTCTTGGGTCAAGCTCAGCCAGTCTCTTTTATTAGGGGTTGGGCATTTTGAACAGATTTTTTTTTTTTTTTAAAGGTT
>NW_027731383.1:0-312 GCF_054177405.1 Leptonychotes weddellii | reverse complement strand
TTAGGGAATGACCAACATGTCAAAAGAGGGATAGAGGATGTTTTCATTTTTTCTTAAGGAATCATCCTAATTTCTGACGTTGGACTCAGACACAGTATTTTATTATAATGAGCAGGGAAGATGGATTAGTATTTGCAGAGATGCTGTTTTCATTGGGAGGGGAAATGGAATCCCCCTGATGGATCTTCTTCTTTTTTTTAAAGATTTTATTTATTTATTTGAGAGAAAGAGAGAGAGAGTGCAAGCGAGAGAAAAGAGCACCAGTGGGGAGGGGGGAGGGGCAGAGGGAGAGGGAGAAGCAGGCTCCCTGCT
>NW_027731382.1:0-312 GCF_054177405.1 Leptonychotes weddellii | reverse complement strand
AATTCTTCTCTTCAATATCTACCTATATATCATCTATTTTTCTATTATCTATCTGTCTAGCATCTAGCATCTATCTATTATCTATCTTTAAAAAGTATTTATTTTCTAACACACCTAAATCATTTCACATATGATAAAATATAGTTCTAAAATGACTTTCCTCAGTTCATCCGGTTATACCAATATATTCATCAAATATCTTTTTTTCTATTTATTTATCTATTATTTTCACATATAAATTTGCATACTTTGTGTATTTCTATTCTGATCTGTATACTACATTTCTCTTTTTGTACCATTTGCAAATACTTT
>NW_027731381.1:0-4969 GCF_054177405.1 Leptonychotes weddellii | reverse complement strand
AGAAGAAGAAGAAGATAGCAGGAGGGGAAGAATGAAGGGGGGGAAATCAGAGGAGTAGACGAACCATGAGAGATGATGGACTCTGAAAAACAAACTGAGGGTTCTAGAGGGGAGGGGGGTGGGAGGATGGGTTAGCCTGGTGATGGGTATTGAGGAGGGCATGTTCTGCATGGAGCACTGGGTGTTATGCACAAACAATGAATCATGGAACACTACATCTAAAACTAATGATGTAATGTATGGGGTTTAACATAACAATAAAAAAATAATAAAAAAATGAACAACTCATTTTACCTTTTTTTAAAGAGAGATTATTTATTTATTTATTTATTTATTTATTTATTTATTTATTTGAGAGAGAAGGAGGGGGGAAGGGACAGAAGGAGAGACAGCATCCTAAGCAGACTCCACACCCATCAAGGAGCCTGACATGGGACTCAATCTCACGACCCTGAGATCACAACCCTGAGCCAAAGCCAACAGTTGGACACTTAACCGACTGAGCCACCTAGGTGCCCCTGAACAACTCATTTTAAAAATGAGTAGAAGAGGGCGCCTGGGTGGGTCAGTCATTTAGCATCTGCCTTTGGCTCAGGTCATGATCCCAGGGTCCTGGGATTGAGTCCCACATCAGGCTCCCTGCTCAGTGGGAGGCCTGCTTCTCCTTTTCCCACTCCCCCTGCTTGTGTTCCCTCTCTTGCTGTCTCTCTCTCCGCCAAAAAATAAATAAAATCTTTAAAAAAAAAAAATGAGTAAAAGATTTAAACAATTTACCAAGGAATATAAAAAAAAATTTTTTTTAAGATTTTATTTATTTGAGAGAGAGAGAAGGAGAGACCATGAGAGAGCACAATGGGTAAGAGAGGGAGAAGTGGGCTCCCTGCAGAGCAAGGACCCCGATTCAAGACTTGATCCCAGGACCCTGGGATCATGCCGGAGCTGAAGGCAGACGCCTCACCGACTGAGCCACCCAGGTGCCCCTTAAAAAAAATTTTAACTGACAATACAAAGGGCTAGTGAGAATGCAGAACAACTAAAAGTCTTATACATTGCTGATAGGAAAACAGAATGGTATCACTACTTTGGAAAACAGCTTATTGGTTTCTTATAACATCCATAAGCCATCCCATGCCTGAGGGGTTACAATAACATCCCAGCAGCCCTACTCCTAGTTGTTGTTGTTTTTTTTTTAACTGAGAGCAATAAAAAAAAAAGAAAATATATGTATGTAAATGTTTGTAGTAACTTCATTCATATTTGTTAAAAACCAGAAACAACTGAAACGTCCATCACTGGTGGATGTATAAATGAACAGATACACTCATACAATGGAATACACTCAGCAATATATTAAAAAATACTAACTATGGATACATGCCACAACATAGATGAATCTCAAAAACATATGAAAGAAACCAATGCAAAAGGCTACATCCTCTATGATTCAGTTTTATGATGTTCTTGAAAAGATAAAGCTATAGGGACAGAAATCACAGTAGTGATTTCCAGGGGCTCAGAGTCATGGAAAGGATTAAATATAAAAGGACATGAGGAAATTTATTGGAGTGATAGGAATTTTTTTATATCTTCATTGTCATAGCAATTACATGAGGGCAAATATTTGTCAAAACCCATCAAACGGAACACCAATAGAGGGTAAGCTATATATAAATTATGCCTTAATGAATTTAATATCTTTTTTAAATTAGTATATGCTATGTTTTCTGGCTTTGTAAACACCCTATAGGACTAAAATTTCCAGCACACATTAACTGAAGTTGCACAAGTAAAGGACAGAATGGGTGGGAAGGGATAGTATTCAAAGCATAATAACTGAAATTCTTAGAAAATTAAATCATTTCTTCAGAGTAAAAAAGTACATTAAGTCTGAGCTGTATAAATAAAACAAACTGACACCAAAAAATGTTATAACTAATAAATTCAGTACAGTAGCAAGACAAAAAATCAATATACAAAAATCTGTTGCATTTCTATACATAATAATGAACTATCAGAAAGAAAAGTTAAGAAAACAATATCATTTACAACTGCATCAAAAAGAATAAAATACCTAGGAATAAATTTAAGCAAGGAAGTAAAGACCTGTAGACTGAAAACTACAAGACATTAATGAAAGAAATTGAAGAAGAAAAAAATAAATAGGAAGATATTCCATATTCATGGGTTAGAAGAATTAATATTGTTAAAATGTTCATATACCCAAAGCAATCTATAGTTTCACTGAAATCCCTGTCAAAATTTCAATATCATTTTTCACAGAAGTAGAACAAACAATCCCCAAATTTGCATGAGACCACAAAAGACCCAATAGCAAAAGCAAACTTGAGAAAGCACAAAGCTGAAGGCATCATCCTCCCTGACTTCAAATTACATTACAGAGCTATAGTAATCAAAACAGTATGGTTTTGGCATTCAAACAGACACACAGATTAATGGAACATGATAGAAAGCCCAGAAATAAAACCATGCATACATGGTCAGTTACATTATTATTATTATTTTTCAAAGATTTTATTTATTTATTTGCCAGACAGAGAGAGAGTGAGAGAGCACAAGCATGGGAAGTGGCAGGCAGAGGGAGAAGCAGACTTCCCACTGAGCAAGGAGCCCAATTAATGGCTCTATCCCAAGACCCTGGGATCATGACCTGAGCCAAAGGCAGACACTTAACCAACTGAGCCACCAGGCATCCCTGGTCAGTTAAATTATGACAAAGGAGACAAGAATCTACAAGAGAGAAAAGATAGTCTCAGAGAAAAGACAGTTGGGAAACTGGACAACTACACTCCAAAGAATGAAATTGGACCACTATCTTACGTCCTACACAAAAATTAACTCAAAATGGATTAAAGGTTTGGATGTAAGACCCAAAACCATAAAACTTTTAGAAGAAAATATGGGTGGTAAGCTCCTTCACATAGGTCTTGGTGATGATTTTTTTTAAATCTGACACCAAAAGCAAAAATAAATAAATGGGACTACATCAAACTGAAAAGCTTCTGCCCAGCAAAGGAAACATCAATGAAATTAACTATGCCAACCTACTGAATGGGAGAAAATATTTGCAAATCATATATCTGATAAGGGGTTAATATCCAAAATATATAAAGAATTTACACAACTCAATAGCAAAAGAAAAAAATCTGATTAAAAAATGGTAGAGGATCTGAATAGACATTTTTCCAAGGAAGACATCCAGATGGCCAACAGACACATGAAAAGATGTTCAACATCACTCATCATCAGGGAACTACAAATCAAAATCACAATGAGATATCTCCTTACACCTGTTAAAATGGCTGTCATCAAAAAGACAAATAACAAGTGTTGGTGAGAATGTAGAGGAAAGGGAACCTGTATACACTGTTGGTGCAAATGTAGACTGGTGGAACCACGGCAGAAACAGTATGGAGATTCCTCCAAAAAATTAAAAATAGAACTATTATATGACCCAGCAATTCTGCTTCTGGGTATTAATCCAAAGAAAATAAAAATACTAATTCAAAAAGGTATCTGTACCCTCACGTTCATTGAGACATTATTTATCACAGCCAGAATATGGACACAACTTAGGTGTTCACCAATAGATGAATAAAGAAAATGCAGTGTATACACACACACACACACACACACACAATGGAACATTAGTCATAAAAAAAGAATGACATCTTGCCATTTGTGGTAACATGGATGGACCTTGAGGGCTTTATGCTAAGTGAAATAAGTCAGACAAGAAAGACAAATATTGTACGATCTCACTTACATGTGGAATCTAAAAATAAAAATAAAATAAAAACAAAAAACACCAAGCTCAGAGAACAGACTGGTAGTTGCCAGAAAGGGGGTGGGTGGGTGAAGGGTGAAATGGGTGAAGAGAGTCAAAAAGGGCAAACTTCCAATTATAAAATACATAAGTCATGAGAATGGAATGTACAGCATGGTGACTATAGTTAATAATGCTCTCGTATTGGAAAGTGGCTAAGAGAATAGATCTTAAAAGTTCTCACCAAAAAACCTTTTTTTGTCACTATGTAAGGTGACAGATGGTAACCATACTTATTGTGGTGATCATTTTCCAGTAAATACAAATACTGAATCAGAATGTTTGCTGTACACCTGAAACTAATATTAGTCAATTATATCTCAATTGAAAAAAAAACCTTGTAAAGTCAGCAGTAGAATGCAAAACTTCAGGAAGATCAGAATGTGTACAGCAGGCCCAGCAGGGCCTGGCCACCTGAAGGACCCACATCCCTCCCAGGCCAGCCACAACTCTGCCCCTACCGGTAGGTCCAAACGAGAATGGGAGCCTGGACAAGAGCCAGATCTGATTTCCAAAATGAGCTTGGAGTTCATACTTTTATGTAAGATGTCTTATTCTTAAATACTGGACACCAATTCAAAGTTTTAAAACATACCTTAGGAGCCAAGCAAAACATCTCTGTGGGCCAACCTCCAACTGCTAGTCACTATTTTGCAACCTCTACTATAAAGAACTGGATCAGAGGACTCCTCCTGGCCAGTTTTTATGGCCCCTGAATTCCGAGAAAGAAAAGAGGTTGGGTTCAAAGCTGCTTCTAATACTTGAGCCATCTGAAATTAAATGTTCATTGCTTTTCTGATGAAAAGCAGAAGTTATAGAACTGATCAATTTGTGCCTTTGAAGATTATAGCAAATAAAATTGGCCCCCCGACCCCCCACCCCAATAAGACCATGATTGGCAGGATCTCTTTGCAGTTGATAGGGTTTGAAGCAAGGGGCGGAGCATGAGGCCACACCCAGCGATCCCTCACACCCAGGGGGGAGCATGAGACCACACCAAGACACTTCTCCTTCCTCCCCCTAGTCTCTCTGCCTTATCCTCTCTGTGATCACATTCTTTCAGCTCTTCGCCTCTTCTTCTGGTCACTGACCTGTACTTAGAACAGAAAGCTGACAGGTGTGGGG
>NW_027731380.1:0-312 GCF_054177405.1 Leptonychotes weddellii | reverse complement strand
TGTGATAGATAAGAAAACTATTTGGAGTGGTGGAGGCAGGGTGGATATTACCCTGGAGGGCTACAAAAGCTTTGGTCCCAGCAGCCCAGGACCTTTCTGTCATCCCTATGCCTTCTTTTCCTGGATCACTTCCTACCCTCCAAGGTGGATCCTTATGGAGAAGCAAGTTGCGTTCACGCATTCAGGAAAAAAAAAAAAAATCACAGTAAGTTACAGTTACAAGAGGTCTCTCACACCGTCTAGACATCTCAGTGCTATAGACAAGTATCTCTTCCAGAATATTCAGCCTCAGTTCACATTTCTCTAGTGGCA
>NW_027731379.1:0-312 GCF_054177405.1 Leptonychotes weddellii | reverse complement strand
TGGAGAGTTTTGGGAGTGCTTTTAGGATGGGGGACTTGTATTGGAGAAGTCCCAACAAACATCCTCTATAGTACCCATTTATTAACTGTTGAATTGGGATTCTTTCTTAGTGCAAGACTAAACGTTGGATCTTTGTTACCATAACATTATTTTTTGTTTGTTTGTTTTAGCCAGAATCAATTGGAGCTCTCTTACATCTAAAGGATCTCTGGTTGGATGGAAATCAGCTGTCAGAATTACCTCAGGTAGGTGGTGATTTCACATTGTTTCCCCCAAATTATAAAACAACCACAGACACCACTCATGTATTCC
>NW_027731378.1:0-312 GCF_054177405.1 Leptonychotes weddellii | reverse complement strand
TTGAGTACATGATATATTTTGCAACATTCCCTGGCATTTCCTTTTTCTTTAAATATGTTTACTTCGAAAGTAAACAGACTATTAGGTATAGACAGACTCAAATAAATTCCATGGAAATGAGTAGAACTGATGTATGTTAGTGACTGAGCTAAGAGATTCGTGATGCATCTTCTCCACAGCATTATAGTGACGAGATACTGCTTACTAGTACTAACACCCCAAATGAATATTTACTGCCACATTATGGCAGGTTATGGAACAGATTTTTAAAAAGTCAAATCATGGGGCGCCTGGGTGGCTCAGTCGTTAAGC
>NW_027731377.1:0-312 GCF_054177405.1 Leptonychotes weddellii | reverse complement strand
GGGTGCTAGGAGTGCTCTTCACTGCTGTGGTGTCTTTGCTTCTAGGCCCTGTGGGCAAAGCTAGGAAATGTACTCAGATAACACACCCCATATTTTACGTGTACACACATACATAAGTTGGAGATCATGAGTTTATCTTGGTAACTCCAATTTCAGTCCATCCCTACAGGGTTCTTCCTGCCTTGCCTTTCCTCATGACGCGTTTGTACTCTCTTCTTCCACAGTAAGAACCCCATCCCCCAACATTAGCACATGTCCTTATTTCCTCAGTTCTGTAACGCATCTGAAATAGTTTCATTGCTTTGCCCATGC
>NW_027731376.1:0-312 GCF_054177405.1 Leptonychotes weddellii | reverse complement strand
GTGTCTTTGTTTCTTTAGTTGTACCCTTTATTCCATCTCACATAATAAATTCAGAAAATGGCAGTTTTCTTCTCCCCCCCCCGCCGATTTACTGAGATATAATTGACATATACCACTATGTAAGTGTAAGGGGTAAACATGTTGATTTGATACACTTATATATTGCAAAATGATTACCACCATAGCATTAACTAACACCTGTATCATGTCATGTAATTACCATTTCATTTTTGTGGTGAGAACATTTAAAATATACTATCTTAGCAATTTTCAAGTATATAATACAGAATTATTAACTATCATCACCATGTT
>NW_027731375.1:0-312 GCF_054177405.1 Leptonychotes weddellii | reverse complement strand
TGCTCTGAATATATCCTGCCAGTCGTTTCTGGCCTGCCAGGTCTCTGTGGATAGGTCTGTTGCCAGTCTAATGTTTCTATCATTGTAGGTTACAGATCTCTTCTCCCGAGCTGCTTTCAGGATTTTCTCTTTGTCTCTGAGACTCGAAGTTTTACTGTTAGATGTCAGGGTGTTGACTTATTTTTATTGATTTTGAGGGGGGTTTTCTGTTCCTCCTGGATTTTGATGCCTGTTTCTTTCCCCAAAGTTAGGGAAGTTCTCTGCCATAATTTGCTCCAATATACCTTCTGCCCCTCTCTCTCTTTCTTTTTC
>NW_027731374.1:0-312 GCF_054177405.1 Leptonychotes weddellii | reverse complement strand
CTCGCTAGACATTTATCAATTTTATCAATTTTTTTTTAAAGATTTTATTTATTTATTTGAGAGAGAATGAGAGAGAGCACATGAGAGGGGGGAGGGTCAGAGGGAGAAGCAGACTCCCTGCCGAGCAGGGAGCCCAATGCGGAACTCGATCCAGGGACTCCAGGATCATGACCTGAGCCGAAGGCAGTCGCTTAACCAACTGAGCCACCCAGGCGCCCCAATTTTATCAATTTTTTCAAAGAACCACCTCATTCAAAGAAACCAGGTTTCATTGACCCTTTGTATTATGTATTTGTTTTTTTTAGTTTGTGT
>NW_027731373.1:0-312 GCF_054177405.1 Leptonychotes weddellii | reverse complement strand
TGCAGTTTGATCAAGTCCATTGTACGCATGGAGAAACTGAGGCAGTCTATTAGAGAAGATAAGTCAGAGTGAGAATTAATCCAGGGGACAGTCTCTGTAATTCTTCCCTCTGACTTTGCTACAGAGATATTATTTTGGATTGTGTGAAATGGTTACAACACTGAGACTACCAATTCAATCAAGAAACAGCATCTATACTGTTGTTACTCCATTTATTTTTCACTGGCCCAAGCTAGTTCTTTTTTTTTCCCCAAGATTTTATCTATTTATTTGACAGAGAGACACAGCGAGAGAGGGATCACAAGCGGGGGG
>NW_027731372.1:0-312 GCF_054177405.1 Leptonychotes weddellii | reverse complement strand
GGGGGAGGCACTTGTTACCATCATTCATACTCATCGGGCGCAGAGAAGTTTCAAAGGGATGGCCTCTCGTTTCAAACATTCAATCCCTGTCTAGGGATGTAGTCTGCCTCCTATCAGGTCTCCTCCTTTCTGAACCAGAGCAGATTTTTCTAGCTACCTTCTAGAGAAGAGATTTCAGGGGAGTCTGCATTAAGATCTCCTGATCTGGTCTAGTGACCATGGGGAGGCAGTATGTATTGGATAGCCAAGGCGCTTCCCTGCTTTTAATTACAGGCAAAGCCCTCACCTCTAATGTGATCAAAATGATAGATG
>NW_027731371.1:0-312 GCF_054177405.1 Leptonychotes weddellii | reverse complement strand
TTTGAACAGACAGATGTGGGAACCAGCATTAGGAGGGATATTTTTCACTAGATACTTTTTAAAATCTTCTCTTTTTAAACTATAAGAATGTATTACTAATTCATTAAAAAAAACCCCAAAAAACCAAAACAGTGAGTAGATGATGTTGATATATATGGCCCCCAAATCAGTCACTTACTTCTTAGTAGAGGAGGCTGTGCATCTGATGGGAAAGGAAGGCCCTCTTGGAGGCTCCATTCTCAGTGTTCAAAAATGTTTCTTTTTACTGATAAAGCCTGTTTATTGGCTGTGGTAGGCAGAATAATGCCCCCC
>NW_027731370.1:0-4969 GCF_054177405.1 Leptonychotes weddellii | reverse complement strand
TTTTTTTTTTTTTTTAAAGATTTTATTTATTTATTTGAGAGAGACAGAATGAGAGAGAGCACATGAGAGTGGGGAGGGCCAGAGGGAGAAGCAGACTCCCTGCCGAGCAGGGAGCCCGATGCGGGACTCGATCCCGGGACTCCAGGATCATGACCTGAGCCGAAGGCAGTCGCTTAACCAACTGAGCCACCCAGGCGCCCCCAGCCAAATTCTTTATAGTTAACATAATATATTATTGTGAGACAGTTGTCACAACTGAGAAACCAACATTGGTACGTAACCTATTGCATTTTAGTTGTGTGGGTGTGTGTCCACCTCTACCATCAAGATAATGACCTCATTAATATAAGGACCCTATTTTCTCTCTCTTTCACAAGGCCTAGCACAGAAAGCCCTACATCAGCATTCTGGAAATGGAATCAAAGCCATCTCTTTCTCTAAGTGGGCTAATAACCATCTTCTCTTTTTAGTGGGTCTAGGTGTTCACTGTAAAATAATACAAATATTGCAGAAAAGTTCAAAGAAGGAGGTGAAAATCACCTGAGGTCTCATCACCAAGATAGCATCTCTATGAACATTTTGGTGAACATTCTTCTGGATTTTGCTAAGTGCTATAGATGTGTACATAAATTCTTCCCATAGCATTCTGTTCACTTATCTTCTTTTCAAAAATCATTCATTGTTTTGAGTGTCACACAGAAGACTGAAAGCCTTGAATTTGCTTAGGCCCCTTGGCAACAGGGCCGTGCACCCGGTGTCTTGCCAGAGCTGTGCTCTGCATTTCTATTAAGGCAATGATTACCCTGTACTCGTGCTAGTTCTTTGCATGTTTCTCTCGACCAAAAAATATATATACAGTCCTTGTTATTAAGTAGCTATGATGTTATTAAGTAGCTATGTTATTAAGTAGCTATTAATTCACTCGCTAAACGAACATTCCTGTACTTGCTACGGGCACGGTGAGATTCATGAGGACCAAAAAATATATATACAGTCCTTGTTATTAAGTAGCTATGAGCAAGTACAGGAATGTTCGTTTAGCGAGTGAATTAATGCCATCCCCGGCGGGCCTTTGAGGGACTAAATCTCAGCTCCCAGGTCCAGAATGTTGAGTTCCGACTACTGTTTGAATGAGTGAGTGAAGAAGAAGAATGCAGATGGCTGTTGTGGTTTTGTGAAATCATACAGGCACAGACAGCTCAGGTGCACGGGCGGTAAAGGGGGTTGGCATGTTTAAAATCACCTTTATTTTCTTATTTACCAGATTTCTCCCTTATTTAATAAGAGGGGAAGCAGTTATTGCTTCAGGTAAATTTGTTGATGACAGTATCACAGATTGGTGTTTTGTTTTAAAGATTTTATTTATTTATTTGAGAGAGTGAGAGAGAGAGAGTGCGGGAGCGAGCACAAGCAGGGGGAGCAGCAAGCAGCGGGAGAGGGAGAAGCAGACTCCCAGCTGAGCAGGGAGCCCAGTGCAGGACTCGATCCCAGGACCCTGGGATCATGACCTAGGCCAAAGGCAGACACTTAACCAAACTGAGCCACCCAGGCGCCCCATGTTTTGTTTTGTTTTAAGTAGAAGTGCCAAGGAAGGTATTTCCCCAACTTGAAGTGTGAGGTTGGAGGGAGGGCTCACTGCTCTGGGCATCTCAGGTGCGAGCCCCTGGCCTGGAGGGGCAGGGCTCTAACCTGGTGTGTCAGTTCCAATACTGTGGTCCAGGCTGTGGAGTAGGGTGTTGAGAGAGTTTGGAATATATATAGTAGCCAGAGGGTCATTGCAGAGCAACATTTATATGCAGATTTTTTTCACACTGAAATCCATAATAATTAGGAGTCAGACATAAAGATCCCAGAGTGACACATTTTTTCACTTCACCAGAGACTCGATCGATCGTCTCGGTTGTAGGAAAGGAACAAAAGTTTCTGCTTTAATAGGGAATGGGTGTGATTTATGGGGAAGAAAGTACAAGTGAATACAAAAAGTGCCTTAGCAAATGGAAAGTTAATGACATTTTGTTATTTGCTTTGTTTCACTAGACATGCCTCTTACATAATAAGACCCACACCTTCTAACAACATAGCGGTAAAACTAGGATTTTAATGATTGGACCAGCATTCTTCAGTTGAATTTTAGTTTTTCAGTAGCAGTAAAAATCTAACTATGTATATCAAGAGTTGTATGGCCCTATAGATTGTCCCAGAAGGATATTTGAGAAACTGCTATTACTTGTAGTACTTGTCTCCAGCAGGGAGGGAGAGAAGGAAATTATTTTTACTATATGAAAAAAAATTTAACTGTATATATATGAATTGCCTATTTAAAACAAAAGTAGATTACAAATAAAATAATGTGGGGTGCCTGGGTGGCTCAGTCTGTTAAGCATCTGCCTTTGGCTCAGCTCATGATCCCAGGGTCCTAGGATTGAGCCCCAGTCTGGCTCCCTGCTCAGGAGGGGAGTCTGCTTCTCCCTCTCCCACTCCCCCTGCTTGTGCTCTCTCTCTCTCTCTGTCAAATAAATAAATAAAATCTTTTTTAAAAAATAAATAAAATAATGCTAATTTTACAAAATAAAATGAAAGGCCTATTCCAGACTAAAGTCTCGGTGCACTTTGCCCTTTCTGTGACCTTCAGTGTGTGCATATTAAGTGTTTGGTCACATGATGAAAGTCCTGAACGGACTTTCTACCCCTTTCTTCTTCCCGTCTCTGGAAGGGAGTTAATGAGCTGATGTTTGCTAATGAGTATAGAACCTGAGAAACCGACGTTGAGCTCAAGTGTGATTTCCCCTTTGGCAAGAGCTCGTATGTGCTGAGTGACCATAGCCGGTTAAAGATTTATCATACAACTCTTCACCAGGTTAAAGTTTACTACTAAATTAGGGAAACAAGAACGTTAACCCTTCTTGGTACATTTTTTCGTTGAAGTGTAGTTCACATAACAAAACGAACCATTTTAATGTGAACATTCTAGTACATTCACCAGGTTGTAGAACCACAAACTCTATCTAGTTCCAAAACATTCTCATCCCCCCAAAAGAAAACCCCATGCCCATAAAGCAGCTACTCCCTATTCCCTCCTCCCAGTCCCTGGCAACTACCAATCTGCTTCCATTTCTGCGTTATTTACGGATTCTGAATATTTCATATAAATGGGATACATAAGTAGCCCATTGTGTCTGTCTTCTCCCACTTAGCATGTTTTCAAGGTTCACACAGGTTGTAGCATGTATCAGTACTCCATTCCTTTTTATGGCTGAATAATATTCCATTATGTGGATAAAACATAATTTGTTTATCCGTTCATCTGAATGAACCTTTAGGTCATATCCATCTTCTGGCTGTTATGAATAGTGCTCATGTGCATATGCATGAACAAGTGTTGGTTTGAGCCCCTGTTTTTAATTCATTTGGTCCTGGTACAATTTTAAGAGGGGTTTCCCAAGGGCTATCCCAAATCTCAAAAGCAGGGACTACCAATTTTCTGAATCTCCCCCAGAAACCATTGGGCTGGTGTCCACTAATGTTCACAGTGTGGCAGGCTGTGGCATGAGCGCCATTGGATGGCCCCAGGTAGCCTTCATTTGGAGCACCTGCCTGCTCCCTTTCCTGCTCTTCCTTCCTTCCGCTTTTCTACCTGTTTTCCTCCTCCATTGGTGGCCATAACTTGAGCAGAGGACTACTTAGTCCTGCTGGTAGAAGTCTGACCCCCAGTTTTCTTCACCTTGTCCAGCAGAGTATCCGCAGTGCTGAGGACTCAGGTTTTGAACTTTGACACGTTAGTTCTGTCTTCCTGCACAAATACGTGTAACAGTTGCCCTTTTGAGGGATGGCTCAGGGATTAAGCAATGTTTACGAGGCAGATCTGGATTATACACTGTAAGGAGAAAGAAGAACTGCTCCAAGCCCACAGAGACGTGTGGGTGGAGCCGTGTCCTAGGTGCATAGTCATTCACTCTACCTGTGGGAGGCCCCATGGCAAGGATGCCCAGGCCACTGAGGCTATGGCCTGACTCCTCACTCATGCAGGCTGGGAATCAGTCTCCTTGAGGCTTCCATGTGGCCACAGCCTTTTCCAAGAGCATCCCATGATTGGGCAGTATTTGGCTTTGTTTCCATGACTCCCAGCTGCTTCTTGCTGTCCTGGTGGCATTTTCAGTCAAAAGAGAATCCTACTTTTGATCTCTGGTGAATCTCTGTGATGTGTGCATCATCAGAAATGATGCTGAGCAACCATGTGAAGCAAATTCAGACTGACAGTTGCAGGGGAGGGGCCCAAAAAGTAGCCTTTGGGCCTGTCCTCCACCGGCTGGGGTTCTGAAATTGTTAGTTGGGAATTTGGCAGTTGTGATTGTACTTATTAGGATGGTGGTTTATTCCATGAATGTAGCCTGCCTCCATTTATCAGTTATGGTTCTAGAAACATGCACACACACACACACACACACACACACAAGTTCTCCTTGATAGGACCTTAAACCTGAAAATGAGAGCAGATGACAAAATAGTGCTAATGTTTTATGCTAATATTTTTTATTTCCCATCAAATAATCTCATCACATCTCCAGGAAATACAAGCATGTTATAATTTTTATTTATGATTTATTTGAGAGAGAGAGAGCAGGGGAAGGAGCCGAGGGAAAGGGACAAGCAGACTCCATGCTGAGCACGGAACCCAGTGCAGGGCTTGATCCCATGACCCTGAGATCATGACCTGAGCTGAAATCAAGAGTTAGACACTCAACCGACTGAGCCACCCAGGCACCCCAGCGTGTTAGAATTTTTATTTGTAGTTTATTTGTAGTTCAGAGAGTAGAAGAATTCAGTATTCAAAGTGCTGCCCTTGTAAGCTCCAGAAAGAGTTCAGGAGATTCTTATGCAAGGCAGTGGACACTGTCTTTAAGCAGATGTTAATGTTCCCAACTTTTATCAGTTTTCAATATCCTTTCCAAAGTACACGTTCTTCTGTTCC
>NW_027731369.1:0-312 GCF_054177405.1 Leptonychotes weddellii | reverse complement strand
GATGGGTATTAAAGAGGGCACATATTGAATGGAGCACTGGGTGTTATACACAAACAGTGCATCATGGAATACTACATCAAAAAAATAAATAAATAGAAAAAAATATCTACTATGAATGAAGCACGAAGCTTGGTTTTTTCAGTCAGATTGCATGCCTCTACAGGGAGTCATTTGCATCCTCAGAAGGAGCGTGGAGCCTCCAGTCCTAGGAATTAATCCCCCCTTTCCGGAATTTTTGCAGACCACCTCCCATTCACCTATGATGACTTACTGCTTCTTGCTTCTGCATTCTTAGCTGCTTTGCCCCATTTG
>NW_027731368.1:0-312 GCF_054177405.1 Leptonychotes weddellii | reverse complement strand
TCCCAGCCAGGAGAGGCGGGAGGGCACGGAGGCCCGGGAGTGAAGGGCTGTCTGCAGTCCCGGCCACCGCGCGTTGGAATCACAGCCCCAGCGTGTGCCCGCCGTGTCACCGTGGGGAAGTTGCCCCATCTGAGTGTTAAACCTCTTCTGCACAGATGGGAGTGGTGACAGAGAGTTGTTTCTCCCGGGGTTGCTCAGACGATTAGGGGAGCTGGTCTCTTTCCTTCTTCCCTCCTTCCCTCTTCCCCTCCTCCTCCCTAGCTCTTACACCTGCTGCCCGGAAGATACCTGTTAAGCCCCCATCCTTGTTCT
>NW_027731367.1:0-312 GCF_054177405.1 Leptonychotes weddellii | reverse complement strand
AGTGTCTTTGTTTCTTTAGTTGTACCCTTTATTCCATCTCACATAATAAATTCAGAAAATGGCAGTTTTCTTCTCCCCCCCCGCCGATTTACTGAGATATAATTGACATATAACACTATGTAAGTGTAAGGGGTAAACATGTTGATTTGATACACTTATATATTGCAAAATGATTACCACCATAGCATTAACTAACACCTGTATCATGTCATGTAATTACCATTTCATTTTTGTGGTGAGAACATTTAAAATATACTATCTTAGCAATTTTCAAGTATATAATACAGAATTATTAACTATCATCACCATGTT
>NW_027731366.1:0-312 GCF_054177405.1 Leptonychotes weddellii | reverse complement strand
TTTCAAGGGGATAAGTGACTACTGTCCATGCATATATGAAAATAATTACCTTAATTATCTGGTAAAAGCCTATAATGATTCTAAAATAAGATCCAGTAGAACAAAAACATTTATCTTAATGTGGACTAAATTTAATTGGAAACATTGATATACATTTAATAAATCAGGTGCAATGTAGGAGGTTAGTGTCTTTACTACTAAGGAAGATGACTGAAAAAGATAAAGGAAATTCTAAGAGCATATGCAATTTAAGATTATTCTGTTAGCCTCATTGATTTGGGTCTCAATTCATACATCTTTCTCCAAAGCACT
>NW_027731365.1:0-312 GCF_054177405.1 Leptonychotes weddellii | reverse complement strand
TCTGGGCAAATGCTTGTAAAAGCTGTTCTTACTTCGCACATTTGCAGCTGAAAGAGGCGCCGTTCCTTCTCCATCTCCTCTGCGATCTCAGCTCCTGTGATCTCTGTGCGGATCATCCCGTGCTGCTTTGCATGCTCTCTTTTCTCCTTCTCAATTTTTGTACTGTAATTAAAGCAGATGCCATCATTAAAAAAAAAAACTCACGTCTTTCCTTTAATGAGAGCCACTGATTGTTTCTTAATTACGAGAGTAGTAAGAGGCAGGAACTCTTACATAAGTTGGTAATATTGACCAAAGTAAGAATCAAAGAGA
>NW_027731364.1:0-312 GCF_054177405.1 Leptonychotes weddellii | reverse complement strand
TTTTTTTTTTTTCTGTTTAATATGCTTTCCAGAATGGTTATTCTTTAAAATGGTTTATTTTAGGGCGCCTGGGTGGCTCAGTTGGTTAAGCGACTGCCTTCGGCTCAGGTCACGATCCTGGAGTCCCGGGATCGAGTCCCGCATCGGGCTACCTGCTCAGCAGGGAGTCTGCTTCTCCCTCTCCCGCTCCCCCCTCTTGTGCTCTTTCTCTCTCTCACTCTCTCTCTCAAATAAATAAATAAAATCTTTAAAAAAAATAAAAATAAAATGGTGTATTTTAAAAGTAGCTTTCCCTTGTCAGTGCTTAAGTAT
>NW_027731363.1:0-312 GCF_054177405.1 Leptonychotes weddellii | reverse complement strand
GAAGAGGGTGAGCATGGACTATTAAAGGAGCAATTTTTGTATGATATTGAAGGTAAGCTGGTATAAACTCCAATTAGAGTGTTATAATTTTAGGGTGTCAAATGTATACTCCACGGCAATTACAACAAAGTAAATAGCTAAAGAATAGACACAAAAGGAAAGGAGAGAGGAACTTAAATGTTTCACTACAAAAAAAAAACCCAACAAAACAAAACAAAACAAAACAAAAAACCCAAAACAAAAGAGCCAAGTTTATATGAAAGAAGATAGTAATACAGAAGATGAAGGACAAAAAAGCTAGAAGACATGTAG
>NW_027731362.1:0-312 GCF_054177405.1 Leptonychotes weddellii | reverse complement strand
GCAGCTATAATTACTTCCCAGTCATGCTCCAGCTTCCAGATCGCTAAGCTTTCCCAGAATTAACTTCGAATGTACCTGATACTTTAAAATAGTTCCTTCTTTTTTTTAAAGTCACACCTGAGTGTTAGTTTGTATCATCCAACATAAATTTGATTTAAAAAAAACCAAGGAGAGAAGAAAGGAAGAGAGGAAGTAAAATCTCCTGGTGAAAGGACAAGCACAACTTACGGTTCATCTGGACATCAAGGGAAGAAACAGAGTTCAGCATAAAATACAAGCTTAGGATACAGCTTCCCTCAGGCAATGGGCATT
>NW_027731361.1:0-312 GCF_054177405.1 Leptonychotes weddellii | reverse complement strand
TCAAATAAATAAATAAAATCTTTAAAAAAAAATCATTCCACTCCATTTTTTTTTTTTTCCCTTTCCGTTCTTTTATTTTTGTAGTAAACTCTCTGGAGGTGGCTGGTGGGGACGGGGCCCTCCTGGGCGGGGGCTGGGGGCGGGGTTATTGCTCTGAGCTCCCTGTCCCAGGGGGCCTGTGTGGGGAGGGTGTCAGGACCGGGACCGGCACAAGGGGAGACACAGCTGCACAAACACGCAGATCACAGCACGGGTGCGGGGAGGGGGCGGGCAGGAGAGGCTGGGCGCCATATTGCACTTTGGGAGTTGGGC
>NW_027731360.1:0-312 GCF_054177405.1 Leptonychotes weddellii | reverse complement strand
ATCGGGCTCCCTGTCCGGCAGGGAGTCTGCTTCTCCCTCTGACCCTCCCCCCTTTCATGCTCTCTCTCTTTCTCTCTCATCCTCTCTCTCTCAAATAAATAAATAAAATCTTAAAAAAAAAAATTAGAATGCTAAAATAACTGTAATGATTAAATTATAGTATGAAGGACAATGCCTGGAACACAGTAAGCACAATAATTTGGGAGCTTTGGTCACTTTATTGATTAATTGTTTTCATAAATGATTTACTGACTACTTTTTTCCTTTTTCTAAAGAAGTTATGTTTACCTGTAAACATTTTTTTTCCATTCT
>NW_027731359.1:0-4970 GCF_054177405.1 Leptonychotes weddellii | reverse complement strand
GGGAGGGGAGGGGGTGGAGAAGAGGATGGGGGAGGGGTGGAGAAGAGGAGGGGAGGGGAGGGGAGGGGGTGGAGAAGAGGAGGGGAAGGGGGTGGAGAGAAGGGGGGAGGGGAGGAGGACGAGCAGCGGGGTACCCTGTGAGTTGCAGACTCGCTCATCACTGCATGGAGCTAGTCTGGGCGCTCCTCGGCCAGAGGAGTTGAAGGAAGCCCTGACCCAGGACCCCCTCCCAGAACAAAGATAATGCCCAGCTCCAGCCCTACCACCTGGGTCCCGGAAGGCGACGGGGGAAGAACCCAGGATGCGCGCATGCGTGTGCGAGAGAGAGAGAGAGAGAGAGAGAGAGAGAGAGAGAGAGAGAGAGACAGGCGAGGGCGCGTACTCTTCACGCGCCAGAGCGTCCCGAAGATCCTGGTGTCGAACAGCGGAGCCACCGCCGTGATGATGACGGCAGCCAGCGCTGACTTGGGGATGTAGCAGAACAGCGAGGTCAGGTAGTCCAGCGACAGCAGCACCAGAACTCCTGCGGGGAAACGGGGCACCCGTGACCTCCGGCCGCGCCCCCGCACGTGCCCCGGGCACAATGGGGGGTGCTCACCTGTCACCAGGCCCCCCGCTGGGGTGCACACCCCTGACTGGGCGTTCACAGCCGTCCTGCAAGGCGACAGACACCGTTAGTGGCTGTGGGAGCCTGGAAGCGCAGGAGAGGCGGGTGTCCCGGGACAGGAGCGCCGGCGAGGGGACATCGGGGCCCGCGGACACTGGCACGTAAGGGGGAGACGCTGAGGAGCACCCTGACCTCAGACTTCCAGCCTCCAGCGGGGGAGGAAATAAATGTCCCCAGCCCGAGTCACGGCAGTTCGAGCAAACGCATCCACTCCCCGCTGCCATTAGAAAGGATGACCCTTCTGTTCACGGACGAGGAGAGACGCGGTGACACCTTTGAAGGGGGCGACATCCCGCTTACGACCCTGGCATCTCCCACACGCAGACGCACACGCACATACACGCGTGCGCTCGCCAACGCAGAGAAACACCAGATGCTGACTGCGAGCTCCTGCCAGAGCAAACCTGGAAGTGAACTTGGCTGTTCTGCCTTTTCAACTTCCCTTTTTCCTTTTGTCTGTTTGGAAAACTGCATTCAGACCCGCATCTCTGCCGAAGAACTGGTCCTGGGCCCACGTTTCCCTCTGCCACCGTGAAGACCACAGAGGAACGGCCACCGCTTCCGCGACAGTGAAGATTCTGCCTCGCACGCGCTCCCCACCACCCTGGCCGTGACCTGTGCCCGCCGGCACATCCTCTGGAAATACGTCCGTCCGTCTGTACACGCCCACAGAAAGCCTAAGTCTCCCTTCGCTGCTGTACAGTTAGGCAGGAATCTCCTTCCTTAAAGACGCACCATCAGACACGAGGTGCCATGCCAGACCTGGGGCACAGACCCAGTGAGCCTGACGCACTGCTCGTCCAGCAGAAACAGCTGAGAAGTTACATCAAGGAAACCGAGCTTTTATTCCACGAGCGGCCCCTGGCACTGCTGTGCGCACCCTCCGTGTAACCTCCAATAACTCAGACGAGGGCCCCGCTGTGACTCCTATTTACAGGGGGAACACAGAGTATGCCCTGGAGCCCCTCGGATGCCGTGCTGTGGGGGTGTCGGGGAGGTCTGGTACTCAGACAGGGTGGGGCCAGCGGTTCCGGGTACTTGGGCCCCGCTGGCTGATGCCCCCTTGCCTCTTCTCAGCCCCAGGTCACCCTCTGTCCTGCCCCCTGCCTTGCGAGGCTGTGCGTGACCCACCCCCCTCTTCTCCAGGCAGAGTGCGGAGCTTCCTGCCCCCACTTCCTTTGGGAATGCACTCTGCCACGAGATGCAGGAACACTGCCACATGCTGGGAACATTTTAGGAATACGGCTCAGGGCTATCAGAGAAAACCACATGAGATCATGGTGAAGGACAGCAGAGCAAGCCCCACTCCTGCCTCCCACGGACACCGCTGATCTAGGGATCTCTTCTGCCCCAGCTGCCGGCATGGGCAGACTTCTGCCCCAGAGAAGAACGAAGTGGCATCGAGACGTGGCCAAGGACCGGGCAGGCTCTTTGAGGTGGACGCGGACCGTCTGGCCTGGGCTGGGACTCCCCCCTGCCCCCTGGGGCACAGAGAAGGAAGGACATGGTCACTCACCGTCCAAAGCTGCCTGTGACCGGGTAGGAAGAGACGAGGGAGCCCAGCACGTTGGTCAGGCCTGGGGAGAAAGCGGAAGGAAGGGGTTTATCCAGGAGGGAGAGGGGTTTAAAACAGATGGGGGGTGGCAGGGGAAGGGAGGCCAGAAACCAGAAAGGAAACAGAAGATAGAAGGCCAGAGGAATCACCCAGGAGGGTCCTATGTCTATGTTCGTGTGTCTGCCTCCAAGAAGGAAGAACAAACCATGATCTCTGCCAAGTTCACCGACCCTCACTGTAACATAACTCTGGCCCCGGCCCTGCCCCGGTGAGCTCAATACACCTTTTCCCACGTGTAACAGGGAGAGGAACCCACCTCCCCAGGAGGGACCAAGGACACTTAAGACTGCCTGGCAGCCAGCTGCCCACCCGCTGTACCCCACGAGTTCCTTCAGACCCACACTTCTCTCGTGAGAGGACCAGCTGGGACAGGAGGTCATGGCTAGTAAGTGTCCACCCCGTTACACTGACCCACCCACACCTGACAGAACCCTGCCAGCATCTGGCTTACCCTGGCACCTTCACAAACACCACAGTGGGGTCACAGGTCCAAGACCGGCTCGAGATAGCTCAGGGTGGGGCCCGCTCAGAGCCAGGCCCTCTCGAGTCCCACAGCCCAGCACATTCCGCGAGAGCAGGACAGACATCGGTGGACGTGGCAAAGGCCATGCATGGACCACACGTGGTCACCCTGACTCCTTACGATGGCCCCTCGAGACTCAGCTCAGGGCCCTACTGCTTGAGGAGCGGGGATGTGTGGATCCCTCCCCGTACGGTGTTCTGTAGGGTCGATGGAGGCCTCTTGCTATGTGGCTGCTGGAGAGCTGCCTGGCCTCTCTTACACCCCGGGTCAGCAGCCCCTGGGGTCCACGTGCCCACCTTAAGAACCTCAGCTTTGTGACTGCTCCTTGCCCATCGCTGCCGAGAAGCAGAGGAGTCCTATGCTATCTGCGGAAATGGAACGGAGAGGCTCCCAGGACTCCTACCCGGAACTGCTACTACTGAGTGTGGGGAAGGTCAGTCTACAGACTTCCTCTGCCTGGGAGCGAGCCAGTCCCGGCTAACTCCACCTCACCAGCCACCCAGGTGATGCCCGCCACCACGGGCTCAGAGAGGAGCCCCCCCAAAGCTCCTGTGACCCATCCTGGGGCCCCACGCCCTCTGCCGTTGGGAAAGCCAGTGGCTCGCGTCCAAACAGCTGCCGCAAGGTGAAGTGGTAACGGGGGAGGTTCCCATGGACTCCGCTGGGAAGGCACCCGGGGCTGCTGCCCGCTCCGACCCGTGCCCACCTCACCAGGGGCAGGAAGCAAAGACAGACAGGCCTGGTGTCCACAAAATTAAAAACGGTCATGACAACTGAATTTAAGATTCATGTCACGTCCTCAGAACAAATCACCAGAGAGGTCAGACAAAACAAAACTGGGACGCCGGGCACAGATCCGTCCACAGTGGGCCCTCCCCGAGTCCTCACGGAGCCACCTGCCGGCCTGGAGGGAGGCCCTGGGGCGGGGGGCCAGGGCAGTCAAGGTCCCACTCGACCAGCAGGTCCTGCCTGGCCACGTTCCTCAGCAATCTGACCCCAGGTGGGACATTCCGGCGTTCCTTGACACAGCACAAGGCTACGGACCTCGGGGTCGGGGACACAGCCAGCGCTCAACAAGCTTCGGTCGGCACGGGCACCACACCTCAGCGGCCTGCTCCTAGGGTTACACTGAACTGTCCGGAGGCGTAAGGATGAATCCACACAAGGCTTTCAAAGGGCCCAACTCGGGGCCACCTCTGCTCCCTGAAGCTCGCCGCGACCATCCCTACGACCTGCGCAGCTCAGGCAAGCCGCAGAGAAGCATTCTCGACCTCAGAGAGCCGCCGCGGGGGGCTTACCAATGGCCAGCAGCTCCTGGTTGGCATCGATGCGGTAATTATTTTGAGAAGCTAAAGAGAAAGGACAATGAAAACACGGTCACTGGATATATGAAACCACTAAGAAAACATTCATGAACCGAAAACACAGATCATAAACCTCTACCCACAGCACCGTCTCCTTGTCGTAAATACGGCACGTGAACACGTATAAGACACGTGTGCGTATGCGAGCATACACATCTGTGTCGCTGTGTCACACAAAAAGCAGACAGACGCAGAGCAACACGTGAACCGTAGGTAAGCGGGGTAGTGGTGGACGTCGCAAGCGGTTCGCTCCTTTCCACGTTTCGGCACTTTGGACGTTTCCTACCACAAACACACGCTGCTTCCGTAAGAAGCGGAGAAAGTCTGAAACTAAACCCTGACTACAAGTGCCGAGGACCAGAGGTCCCAGCCGGGGCCGTGCAGACAGAGGGGCCGGCAAGCTTGCAGCGGGGACACAGGGCGGGTGAACGTTTCTGGGAAGGGCTGGCTGGGAACACTGCAGGCGCTGCGGGCCACGGCCTGTCGCGACGACTCGGTGCCTGTCGTAGCTGGAAGTGGCCGTGGGGACCTGAAAACACGTGAGCAAGACCGTGTTCCAGGAACACCTCTTCATATAAACACTGTGATGCAAATTCCACACGCTTTTCGTGTGTCACAAAATCCTCATCTTTGGAAATTTTTTCAAACGTTTAAAAACGTAAAAGCCAGGCGCCTGGGTGGCTCAGTTGGTTAAGCGACTGCCTTCGGCTCAGGTCATGATCCTGGAGTCCCGGGATCGAGCCCCGCATCGGGCTCCCTGCTCGGCAGGGAGCCTGCTTCTCCCTCTGACCCTCCCCCCTC
>NW_027731358.1:0-14251 GCF_054177405.1 Leptonychotes weddellii | reverse complement strand
CCTCACTGATATGAGGAATTCTTAATCTCAGGAAACAAACTGAGGGGTGCTGGAGTGGGAGCTGGGGTGGGAGGGATGGGGTGGCTGGGTGATAGACACTGGGGAGGGTATGTGCTATGGTGAGCGCTGTGAATTGTGCAAGGACTGTTGAATCACAGATCTGTACCTCGGAAACAAATACTGCAATATATGTTAAGGAAAAAAAGAAGAAGAAGAAGATAGCAGGAGGGGAAGAATGAAGGGGGGGAAATCGGAGGGGTAGATGAACCATGAGAGACGATGGACTCTGAAAAACAAACTGAGGGTTCTAGAGGGGAGGGGGGTGGGAGGATGGGTTAGCCTGCTGATGGGTATTAAGGAGGGCACGTTCTGCATGGAGCACTGGGTGTTATGCACAAACAATGAATCATGGAAAACTACGTCAAAAACTAATGATGTAATGTATGGTGATTAACATAACAATAAAAAAAAAAAAGCTGAGGCCTTATCTTAATGAATAAAGAAGACTCTGTGTAAGGACCATAACTGAATTAATGGGGAAACAGTGTGGCGGTAAGTATCCTGTCGAGGAAAGGAAACTAAATGACTGGGTAAGAGCCTTCTAGAAGAACCAAAATGATTCAGTGGAAAGCAAATGATGACAGTGATGCAAATGACAACCATAGATGAAGAGAGGATGGTATCACACAGAGAAGGAAGCTACAACTTCTCTTTCCTTTCAATGTTTTCTAAAGTGGATTTGTTGAATTTCCTGATAGCCAAGGAGCAAAGCCCAGGATGCCATACTGGGAATGCGGTGTGTGTCGGGGGGCAGTGAGGATGGAAGGAGGGGATAGGAGGTGCTGTGATGAAAGCCTGGCACACCTATCTAGTCCTCAGATTCCTGTGCTTTCACAGGCTGGAGCTGTAACCTGAGCCCTACATCACTGGACATTCTCTAAGATCTAAATGGATTATACACCCGATCACATTAAAACTCGTAAGAACATTCTTGTTATATACAAACCCCCCAGAAAACTGTACTAAGAAAGCATACATTATTTTTTCTAGGTTTCAGAGCCTGCACTAGGTAGAGATCCTATACTTAATCATTATGTGATCCTGACTCTCACCTACTGTGTTAGATAAGCCCTCTCCTATTAGTTACTTTTTGATTCTAATTGTCGCATTCAAATTGTGCAATGAAAGGTATAGACACAGAGACCACTTTACATTTCAGATATCCCCTGGAGTGCCGTGCAGTAATTGGGCATGGCACTCAAAGGAGGCAATATTTTCAAATGGTGACCACCTGAAAGATTGAGTCAACCCAGGTGTGCATATGCATTAGAAAAACAAATACTCATGTTAACCCACTAGGAAAGTTATACATAATCTTCAAGTGCTTATGGGCCAGGAACAGTGCAAAATACTTTACATAAATTATTTCATTTAGTCATGGCAACACGCAAAATCATCTTTACCCCTGTTAAGATTGTATTTTCATAATTACCAGAGATATTTTCTTATCTTTAAGTGTTTCTTTAAGTACTAGAAGTTCAAAGAAAATCATGATGACACTAGTGTTCTGGGCAAAATGAGTGTGGATTATTACCTTTTTCTGGATAATGCTCCCATACTGTTTTGTATCACTGCTGAACTGTCAACAGATAATTCCTCCTTTCTGTGCAGGAGGCCAGACTGATATGGACAGAGTGCAGAGTAATGAGATTAACCTTCCAGAGTCACTTGTCAGCTCCCTAATTCTTTAAACCTCTTCAGAAACCAGAGGCAATTTTGTGGTATCAATAAAGAAATAAATCATGGTTAAAGATTATTTTCTTGTGTATCTGTTAAAAAGTGGAACAAAGAGCTACTTACCATTGCTTATCTCAAGTAATAATAGTTAAGAAGCATTCATTTATCAAAAAACTAACCTGTGACCTAGAAATTCCATTTAAAGTTTGATCTTACTTTCCTTAAAATCATCTGCATAAGAATTAGATGGAATATTTTTTTTACAGATGTACACAGTGATCCTCTAGGTTTTTTAGAGACTCATTATCATGTGGTTTTCCAAAAGCATTCATGGTTTTTGCCATTCCCCTGTACTTGGTGGAATTTGTGGACTTTGAATGGTCACAATTACCAGATGTAGTTCCTGAGGCCCAGATAGTAAGCATGGGGGGCCAGAAAAATGCTGTTGCAAGAATTACAAATGAAGTCTACCTCTTTCCAAAAACTGTAAAGTTCATAAGTGAATGTGCAATGGTGGAATGGTTTTGCTATTTTCATTTGGTACCAAAAATTTTATGGTCACATATATCATATTTCAGAACAAGTGGCAAGACATATCAATCAAATAACTAGACCAACAAGATAAGATGTTTTAGCCAATGCTGTTATTCTGTGGGGATAGGGAGTGGAAGCTAATTAAAAATCTTTGGGATAGCTGAACTAGTGTTCTAGAGAACTAAGTGTTCTCTAAACTTTCTCACATGAATTTTGAGGACAGAGAGTCAGAAATTGGTCATCCAGTCATTGCCAGTATTGAGTTACGGAACAATGCAGTGATCAAGAATATGTAGTCAGATGTGTCAGTTATACGTCAGTTTAAAAAATGGATAGGTTATGACTTGTTAAAGAAGAGAGGGGAGTTTTAAGGGGAAGGAAAGGCATAGGAAAAAAAAAAGAATATGTTGTTAGCATTGGATCTTACGAGGCTGGAACTAGGGCACGTGCTGTGAAGATGCATCCCTGTAAGAACCAAGAAATCAAGTGCGGCTAAAATCCTTACATGTCCAAGCCATGAATAAGGACAGGTTTACCTATCTAAGATGAAAATCAAGTAGAGGTAGAACTGAGAGGATGTGGTTAGAGCAAAGGAGGTATTCTTGGGTGCATACCAAGACCCCCCCACCCAGGAAAAATTGCAGTTCTTTGCATACCATTTGGCATGTGATTTCTGACGGGGTTGAACTCACATATCAAATCAGTTGTAGAGCAAACATCCACTGGTTTCAATGGTGTTTAATTATTTAATTCTCAACAATGTATAATAATTAACTTAAAAGAAGATACTATGAATTAAATCATCTATATGTGGTGTTCATAATTTGATCAGTATAAAATACTTCTTCCACATTCGCCCTTAGGTGACTAGAATGTGTGAATCCCAGCTCTTACAACTGTTACAGAGTATTAAATAGCCAGTATATGTCGTTCTAGATAACATGAAAACAAATTCACAAATTCTTCCATATGTGTTATTACACAACATCTTAATACATGGTTCATTCTTATAAATAGTAGTGTAAAATACATTCAGAGTGTTTTCGCTTGCTGTTCTCTGAAGATTTCATTGTATGTATCACTGGGCTGAGATGATAGCAGATACTGATTCACATTCTTATTCTTCTCTCACAAGTTGTGTAAATTTAGGCAGTTGAATTGATTCTTTGAGCCTGGTTTTCCCATTTAAAATGGAAATGATAATGCTTGCTTTCCAGGGCTAATTTGAGAATGAATGAGAAAATGTATGCACAAGTTACGTGCAGGGCCTGGCACTTAATAGACGCTTGGTTAATGTTAGTAATTTCTTTCTCCCTTCTTGTTCAAGAGGTTGAACAGATGGGTATATTATAATATATGAATAAAAATACCAATTATTTTCAACATAGCAAAAATTCTCAATACCCTATAATATAGTAAGTAGCATGACATCACGTAAAAATCATAGTTTTTGTAATAATGGCAAAGACTAAAAGCTACACACTGCAAGGGGAGAATTTTAAATGAAATCAGTCATTTGATATAACTACTAGGTCCGTGAATGTACAGACACAGTAGAAGGCCCAGCAAAAGGGAGTTCAGTTCTGGCTACGGATCTACAAGGAGAAAATTAACAAATCAATTTAAACTTAAAAGATGGCAAGAGATCTTGAATTCTGATTATGAGAATAGTAGAAGTAATTGGGACTGTCTTGAGCCTGTGGTGCACAGAGGAATCTGAGATCTTGCCGTGTTGTATGGGCTATCACGTGGAAGCAGAACAAAGAGGACTTCTTTGCTGCCTAAGGGCTGCATTAGTATGACTCAGAAGAATATAGAATAGAACATTAAAACTAACGGAAAAATAGCAAAACCAAAACAACAAAAGCAACAAAATGACTGTTCACTGGTGGAATGGGTAAACCCAAGAAAGGCAAGAAACAGCCCACCACTGGTAATATCCGAGCTGAGGCAGAGCAGAGACCATAGGTTAAGGAAATTGACAAGGAAATGCTCAATGTTTAGATTAAATACTCAAGCCCAGGATTTCTCTGATCCTTTTCAACTTCTAAGATCTCACAGTACGAATGATGGCTGGATTGTCCAAACGATGAGTGTGGTAAAAATAAAACAGAAGTCTGTCTTTAGAAATAATTATTTTGTTCACTCAAAAGCCTTGGCTTTTAGGAATTTCTCAGGGAGGAGTTGCTAAAATTAATTTTGAAAGTATTCTCTGATCCGTAATGATTCAAAAAACTGAAGGAAATTCAGAATACTTTCTGAGAAAGCAGTGACTTCATCAGTTACCTTTATATCCAGACAGTGAGTGTCAGTGGCACCAAAAGATCATAGAAAAAAATTACTATATCAACCGTTTGGATACTTTTAACACTTCCACATCACCTTCCTCCCTCCTACCCCTCCTTGAACACACACAGAAAGAAACACACATGAAAGCTAAATGTAGAAGAGACTGGAGATGAAAGTAAGAGAAGGACTTTGGTAGGGCAAGGAAATTAGGATTCTTCATCTATCTACATTTACATCTGTTTCCATCTCTTTTTTTTTCAGTAATTATTTTTTTTTATTTATTTTTTTTTTTTTAAAGATTTTTATTTTTATTTTGACAGAGAGAGAGGGAACACAAGCGGGGGGAGAGGGAGAAGCAGGCTTCCCGCTGAGCCGGGAGCCTGATGCGGGGCTTGATCCCAGGACCCTGGGATCATGACCTGGGCCGAAGGCAGACGCTTAACGACTGAGCCACCCAGGCGCCCCAGTAATTCTTTATTTTTAATTCCAGCTTACAGACACTGAAATTCACTCTTTTTGTTGCACAGATCTGTTTCCTTATAATGCCTAGTTTAGGGATTAGAGTAATGGAGACCTAAAAAATGAGTAGTTGTAAATTTTTCCCTCCTTTTATTTTCTGGCTTAGTTTAGTACAATTGTTATAATTTCTCCCTTATGTTTTTAAAATAAATTACCAATGAAGTTCTCTAGGTATGAGTCTATTTTGGTAGAGGTATTTAAAAATTCAAGTTATTACTAAGTCTATTAAGATAATCCACTTTGTTTTCAGTAAACTTCAATAGTTTGAGTCCAGAAATTGCCCATTTTGGCCAAGCGCGGGTCTGTGGAGGGAAGTGACTGGCTGTTTCCATTGTCGGCTTCTCTCTGCAGGAACCATATATTGAAGACAATGTCTGGAAGCTTCTACTTTTTAATTGTGGGCCACCATGATAATCCAGTTTTTGAAATGGAAGTTTTGCCAGCTGGAAAAGCAGAATCCAAAGATGATCATCGTCATATGAACCAGTTCATAAGTCATGCTGCTCTCGACCTCGTAGATGAGAATATGTGGCTGTCCAACAATATGTACTTGAAAACTCTGGACAAGTTCAATGAGTGGTTTGTTTCGGCATTTGTTACTGCAGGTCATATGAGATTTATTATGCTTCATGACATAAGGCAAGAAGACAGAATAAAGAACTTCTTTACTGATGTCTATGATTTATACATAAAGTTTGCAATGAACCCATTTTATGAACCCCATTCTCCTATTCGATCAAGCACATTTGACAGAAAAGTTCAGTTTCTTGGGAAGAAACACCTTTTAAGTTGAATGCAGAAAAATTTGGAAACAAACAATGTTACTACAATGGGGTATTCTCAGGAATGTGTATGTTGTAAGTAAGTTGACTAAATAGCCTGGAAAAGTTTTACTTGTGGTCTAAATTTATCTGAATCTGATGAAATTCCTTGTATTATTTCAAAACAGTACATTCAGTTTCTTACGATTATCAACAGATCAGTATTTGCTTGTGAACAGTGTTATTTATAAACTCTTTATAACTTTGAATATATCTTTATTCTAAAAATTAAGAATGAGCTTTTGATTTTACTCATTCAGATAGCTTTATCTTGATGTCACAATTCAGAACCAAATGTCATGGTCAAGATTTTGGGAGACACATTGAAAACTGGAAGTTTCTGCAGTAGGGAATGAAGTTGATAGCATGTACATGGGCTTCTATACATCTGTAGGTATTGTTATAAAACCATACGCACAGTATACATAGCACTGCCCGAGGCCGGAACAAACAGCTTTTGCAGTGCCAAATGCCACAGTGATTCCGCTATAAAGCCGGAATCCTGGATCCATGTTTGTAAAATGGGAGGCTGGGACCAAAGTGACAGGTTGTGTTCTTGTATTGCCTTTCCCTCCAACAGTAAACTGAAGTAAGTGAACCTGTTGATAGTTATACTACTACTAAGAAGTTGTAATTCTGGAATTGTAAACAAAAGTTTATATTACATTAACATTTGCATTCTTAGCTTTTTTGGGTTGTACACCAAGAGGGTGGGGAGTGGTCTGTAACAAGTGGGATCTTCCTGTAAACTAGTAAATGTCCATTTAAAAACAAGTACTGTAACCAGATATTTTCTGTGCTAATTGTGAGCACTTAATTTTGTTCCATCCTGAATAACTTGAGCAAGTAATTCTGTTTGGTCTCATACCCTTGTGTGAAGTTGCTACCATAATTTTTTACCCCATCTGTTTATTTGATTTCTTAAATAAAGAGATTTGTCCAAAAAAAAAAAAAGAAATTGCCCATTTTTCCTATATTATGAAATATATTGGCATAAAGTTGTAATAACACTCCTTTCTTAGTCTAATTAATGTCTGTAGACTCTGTAGTAACGTTACCACTTTCATTCCTGATATTGGTGGTTTGTGTGTTCTCTCTTGTTTAACTTGATCAGCCTGGCTAGAGATTTATCCAGTTTTATTGACCTATTATTTAATGAACTTCTTTTAGTTACATTGATATTTGAATCTTGTCTGTTTTTTTTAATTGACGTCTGCTCTTATCTTTACTTCCGTTTGCTTTAGATTTAATTTGTTCCTTTTTTTTTTTGCTAATCTTTTTTTTTTTTAATATTGGAAATTTTAAGTACTGGTTTGAGACCTTTCTTGTTTCTTAACATAGACTTTAATTTTATAAAATTCCCACCAAAAACTGCTTTGGTTGCATCCCATAAGGTTTGTTATGTTGTGTTTTTCTTTTTACTAAATTCAAAATAGATGTCTATTTCCCTGGCAATTTCTTCCTTGATCTATGGATTACTTAGAAATAGATTGCTTAGGGTGCCTGGGTAGCTCAGTCGTTAAGCCTTTGGCTCAGGTCATGATCACGGGATCCTGGGATCGAGTCCTGCATTGGGCTCCCTGCTCAGTGAGGAGTCTGCTTCTCCCTCTCCCACTCCCTCTGCTTGTGTTCCCTGTCTCGCTGTGTCTCTGTCAAATAAATAAATAAAATCTTTAAAAAATAGAAATAGATTGCTTAGTTTCCAAAATCTGAGAGAATTTCTAGAGATCTCTCTGTTAATTGGTTCTAATTTAATTCCATTTTGGTTAGAGAATATACTTTGAATGAATTCAATTGTTTTAAATTTGTTGACTTTTTATTGTTTTAATCAACCAAAATATAAGTGAATATTCCATGTGCACATGAAAAGAAGGTATTTTGCTCTTTTTGTGGTACAGTGTACTATAAATGTCAATTAGGTAACATTGAATATTAGTATTTTAAATTACTAATTCCCTATATATTCTTACTGATGAAACTGTCTACTTGTTTTGTCAAATACTAAGAGTGATGAAATTTCCAAAAGGAAATGATTTTTTTCTATTACTCCTTTAAGTTCTATCTTTTATTGATTCATGAATTTTAAAGTTCTGTTGATATATACACATTTCATATTGTGTGAATTAGGCTGTTAATATTTCTTTTTGTACAATATGTTTGTTTTTCAATCTACCATTGCTATCTGACTTCTCTTGTCTCATCACTTATTTTTTTTTTTAACGACTGAGCCACTCAGGCGCCCCTCATCACTTATTTTTTATCTTAACTTTCTGCCTTTTAAAAATTAATTGTTATTTGATATGCATTAATTTATCTCTGCTTATTGCATATTTAAAAACATTTTTACATATTTATTTTAAAATATTGACTTTAAATTACCATTGTGAACCATCAAATGATATGCCACTTCATGTAGAATGTAAGAATCTTATAATATACTCAATATATTTCATTCCCTCCATCTTATCCTTTATACTATCCTTTTTATTCAACTTAATTGCGCATATGTTGTAAAACATAAAATTCATACAGTTACCTTCTTTGGTTTAGACAGTCCATTATTCTCTAAAGTAATTAAAAACAAGGAGAATATGTCTTATATGAGCCTGCATTTTGACCATATATATTTCTCTTTTTTCTTTATATAGACCCAGATTTATAGCTGATACCATTTCCTTCTGCCTGAACGAATTCCTTTAACATTTGTTATAATTAGGTCTACTAGCACTGACTCATCTCAGTTTCTGTTACTCTGAAGAAATTTTTATTTCACCTTCATTTTTGAAGGATATTTTCACTGTATATAGAATTCTGTAATGGAAGATTATTTTTTTCCTTGCTTTCAATTTTTAAAGATGTCATACTGTATGTCGTATCTTTGCTCCTCTGTGTGTATATATATACATTTTTTTCCTTCAGATTGCCATTAAAAGTTTTTCTTAATGTTTGCTTTTGTGCATTTTGACTGTGATATGCATAGCTTTTTAAAATTATTGGGGTGCCTGGATGGCTTAGTCAGTTAAGCATCTGTCTTCAGCTTGGGTCATGATCCCAGGGTCCTGGGATTGAGCCCTGTGGCATCCTGCTCTCTGGTCAGCGGGGAGCCTGCTTCTCCTTCTCACTGTGCCTACTTGTGCTCTCTGTCAAATAAATAAAATATGTAAAAAAAATAAAATTATTATTAATAATGTTTGTTTCTTTGAGCTTCTTAAATCTGTGTTTGGTTGTTTCTTTCCTCCTTGTATTCTTTTTGAAAATTCTCGCCTGTTGTATTTGGAAATATTTCTCTGACTTGCCTCTTTTCCTTTATGGGTCTCCAATTATGTAATGAGGTCCAGATGTTTGATATTGACCTATACCTCTTGGATTCTTTGTTCTGATATTATTTCTCTTTGCTTCATTTTAGATAATTTCTATTGAACCCTTTTCAAGGTATTTGATTTTTTTATTCTATTTTGCTGATAAACCCATTGAAGGAATATTTTATCTATGATATTTTTATTCCTAGCAGTTTCAAATGACTTTTTAAAATCATTTTTCCTGTGTCCGCTGAGATTCTCCATTCTGTATTCAATTTATGCATGTTAATTATCATTTACACTGTATATTAATGCCCTAGGAATTCTGTAACAGATCACCACAAGCTGGGTGGTTTAAAACAACAGAAATATATTCTGTTACAATTCTGGAGACTGAAAGTTTGAGATCAAGGTTACAGAAAGGCCATGCTTCCTCAGGAGTCTCTAGAAAAAATCCTTTCTTTTAGCTTCTATCATTTGCTGGCAATTCTTGGTGATTCTTGTTTTGTAGATATATCACTCTAATCTCTGCCTCTGCTTTCATATGGCATTGTCCTGTGTGTGTGTGTGTCTGTGTCTTCTCTTAAACGTTTAAGAATACCTGCCATATTGAATTTAGAGCCCACCCTAATCCATTATGACTTCACTTTAACTTAAATAATAACAGTGTTAAAACCTTATTTCTGAACAAGGACACATTTACAGGTACCTGGGCTCAGGACTTCGGTATATCATTTAGAGGACACAATTCAACCTACAGGATACTATAAACTTAGTAGTGATCATAGATTTTTTTTTAAAGATTTTATTTATTTATTTGACAGAGAGAGACACAGCGAGAGGGAACACAAGCAGGGCGAGTGGGAGAGGGAGAAGCAGGCTTCCTGTGGAGCAGGGAGCTTGATGCAGGGCTCAATCCCAGGACCCTGGGACCATGACCTGAGCTGAAGGCAGACGCTTAACAACTGAGCCACCCAGGCGCCCGATCATAGATATTTTAAAGTCCCTGTAGAATAGTTCCATCATGTGGTCATCTCTAAGATCTTTTTTTATATATCTTATTTTGTAATTGAGTACAAAATGTTGTATATAAATGAAAAGTAGGTACCAAGAAATTTATAACAGGAAGTAGGCAGACGTTTTCTTCCATCAAGTCATTAGTGTGTAAGGTTGGGTCAGTCTAGTCACTTGGTTGAACTGGATTTGGGCTTTGTTGTTACTATTGTCATTCTTATTTTCCCACACACCTTACATTCCTCTAGTAAGACGTCTGTTGCTTATTATTCAGTGTTAAGCTTGTGGTACAGGCAGGAAAGTTTTCTTAATCCTCTGGTCCAACTTCTACTTTTGGTAAGACTTGTGCTGCTCCTGGGTTCAAGATTCAGCCCTTTAAGCATTCTTCCACTCCCTTCCTCATTGTAGCCAGTACTTCCTTGCTTTTGTTGTGGATCCTGGGCATGCAAAAATTCCTTGGCCTTTCCCCTCATGGCAGGTGGCTTTGGCTTCTCTCTTCTTCCAAAATACATCATTATCATCATCAACAAGAAGAAAATTCCTGAGTCTTCACTTGGCTTCCTGGGGGAAGAGAGAGTTTTCTAAAGGTAGAGCATTCTGCTTTTACTTCTCCAACAGTGCCTTGAGTACCAGAGACTTTGATGACCTTTCTGTAGTGGCTTAAAGCTTTTTTTAGTTAATATTTACTAATATTAATGCTTGAGAGCAGAGTTCTAGGAAGTGTTTGCCCCTATGGAGCATCAGCAGTTGATCTTCTCCCCTGAGGACTGCTCCATTGAGGAAGGCTCCTCAGGCCATTCCCTCTTGCCTCTCCTCTTTTTGTGTATACTCAGGAGAGACACATGGAAAAGAGCTTTTGAGTAATTGTGAACATTCCCACGTCTAGATCTATTTTAAATTGATATGGCAGCACACATTTGGCCTTTAAAAGTTTGTTAAAATTGTAGCTGATTTATTCTTTCCCACTTCTGCAGAGACTGCTTCTTCCTCCCATGCTTGTCAAAGGTGAAAACAGTTCATGTATCTCTGCTCTCCTTGGAGGCACTTGTTACTCCTTGGAATTCAGTTCCCTTTGCTGCCTTGTGACCTTAGCTCTTTGATGGAATCAAGAAAAATTATGATTTGCAGATTAGGTGGTTTTTCTCATCCTTAGGATGGATGGTAGCAACATTCTCTTGAATCTTTCTACACCTTGATCATATGCAGAACTCAGTTACTTCTAGGCCTTAGGCCTTTGTTGCAATTCAAGGCAAACTAAGGATCTCATATCAAAGGATCTAAGGACTCATTCACTTTGATTTTTTATTTTGCTTGTCTGTTTCTCCCTACTAGAATAAAAATGGCTTGAAGGCCAGGGTTTGGGCCAGCTTTATTTATTGCTATTATACTTAGAACACTGAGAAAGGAGTCTGCCACAAAGTTACCTCTCAGTAAATGTTATTGGATGAATGGCTATTTAATAACATGTAATTTAATGAGGCATTAAATATGTTTTCATATTTTGTTCTCAAACAACACTTAATATAGATACTATCCTCATATTTAGAAGAGGAAAGTAATTTTCAAAAGATATTTCAAAAATTTTTTTTTTCTTAAGATTTTATTTATTTGCGAGAGAGACAATGAGAGACAGAGAGCATGAGAGGGAGGAGGGTCAGAGGGAGAAGCAGACTCCCTGCTGAGCAGGGAGCCCGATGTGGGACTCCATCCCGGGACTCCAGGATCATGACCTGAGCCGAAGGCAGTCGCTCAACCAACTGAACCACCCAGGCGCCCCTCAAAAGATATTTCATAAATTGACCTGCATAACATAGTTTTACTTGGCAGGGAGAGATAGAAAGTACTGTCCTGGAAAGAACAAGAATATTTGTGTTGGGCATAAACTGTTTTTGAATGCTGACTTCTCTTCTGTCATTGATGGTTTATTCTTAGTCAAAGTGAGGCCAGTGCTTCCCCATTTAAAATGTTATGTTAAAGAACTAATGGAATCATTATTTACAACATTGGACACAAAATAAGCCCTTAATAGCTGTTCTTATGACTCCTGTTCCTTCTAACATTAGTATTACTTTTGTATTACCTTCTTGTTATATGGATCTTGAGTCTGGTTTCTCTGATGCTAATTCTTGAGCAGTTCCCTTTGCTGCCTTGTGACCTTAGCTCTTTGATGGAGTCAAGAAAAAATTATGATTTGTAGATTAGGTGGTTTTTCTCATCCTTAGGATAGTAGCGACATTCTATTGAATCTTTCTACACCTTGATCACATGCAGAACTCAGTTACTTCTAGGCCTTACCAGGGACTATTTGAAACATGGAGTTTTTTAGGTGAAGAAGAATCTATGGGATGAGAGGTATGGTAGGGTGTGCAGAGCCAGAAATTGGACAGCTTGTAATATACTTAGAATGGCTGTTTTCTGTTCTCTGGCACAGGAGGCAGAGCTAATTCTTCCTTGTGCCAAATTGAACTAGTAAATATGAGTAACTTGTATAAAACAAAACAAGCAACAATAGATAGGTTTACAGATTTAAACCCTTAGCTAATTTTTTAAAAGATTTTATTTATTTATTTATTTATTTATTTATTTATTTATTTATTTGACAGCACAGGAGAGCACAGGCGGGGGGTGGGTGGGGGGGCAGGGGCAGAGGGAGAAGGAGAAGCAGGCTCCCCACTGAGCAGGGAACCTGATGCGTGTCTGGATCCCAGGACTCTGGGATCATGACCTGAGCCAAAGGCAGTTGCTTAAGTGACTGAGCCACCCAGGCGCCCCACCCTTAGCTAATTTTGAGGAAAAGACACTTTTTCTAAAAAGAACCTTTAGTCCATAAAGCATAAATAGCATTGAAGATAGTATCAGAATAATATTGATAAGTCAACAAATGTAATCTCAGGAAGGGCTTTCTAGGCTCTCCTGTTTTGCATTCTGCTGTCAAGGTCATAGGAATATGGGGAGGATTAAAAGAGAATAATAGACTTAAACTTATAATAAGATAATAAACTTATCTCTCCCAGCAGAATGGAGTGCTATTAAGTATGGAGTCATAAAGACTCCATTAAGATTCAAATGTCTTATTGTTTTATGTTGTTTGAGACTTGGAGCTTTGTAGGTCTAGGGAGTGACAAGGCAGACAGGAGAGTTGACAGAACAAAAAGAAACATCAGGGCGCCTGGGTGGCTCAGATGGTTAAGCGTCTGCCTTCGGCTCAGGTCATGATCCCAGGGTCCTGGGATCGAGTCCCACATCGGGCTCCCGGCTCAGCGGGGAGCCTGCTTCTCCCTCTGACCCTCTCCCCTCTCATGCTGTTTCCCTCTCACTCGCTCTCTAAAAAATAAATAAAATCTTTAAAAAAAAAAAAGAAACATCAAAGTTGTAATATAAATTGAGTTACTAATGCAATAATGATCACATTGAATAAGAAAGGAAATCCAACTTTCTGTATATCTGTGTAAGTTTTCTGGGTTGCTCCAGTCTGTGGCCCAACATGCATAATTTTTTTTTCCATTTTGAAAGAGTGATAGATTTTTCTGTGCCATTTAAAAAAAGTACAAATTATTTCCCTTTGAGTTCAACTTTCATGGTGATAAGAAGTTTTGAAAATATCTCAGTGGTGGCAAAATACATTTTTCTTATTTGCAGTAGAATTCTGTAGGGATTACTTTGTGTCTTTATGGAAAATAGCCTGAGGCATTATATGCTAACATATTGGTTAACATCTATTTTTGAGAGTCCATTAGCCAAGGAAATTCAGGCTGAAAACTAATGTTTTCTTTTTCTTTTTTGGTATCTGTTTAGAAATAGGTGGAACTGTTTTGAGGGCTGGAAAGACATCGTAGCTGAAAGTAATCTTGGATATTATCAAGGAAAACTTATTTTATACTTGAGGAATCTAAGACCTAAATTGAGAAACAGCATAACCAAGGCTTCATAATTATATTCAATGGATACATTTTATCATTAGTGTCCTGAATGCCAATTCAGTGTGCTTTAAACTGTAGCTTATTATATGTAGTGAATCTTGCATAAATTATTGGTCGT
>NW_027731357.1:0-312 GCF_054177405.1 Leptonychotes weddellii | reverse complement strand
TTTCAAGGGGATAAGTGACTACTGTCCATGCATATATGAAAATAATTACCTTAATTATCTGGTAAAAGCCTATAATGATTCTAAAATAAGATCCAGTAGAACAAAAACATTTCTCTTAATGTGGACTAAATTTAATTGGAAACATTGATATACATTTAATAAATCAGGTGCAATGTAGGAGGTTAGTGTCTTTACTACTAAGGAAGATGACTGAAAAAGATAAAGGAAATTCTAAGAGCATATGCAATTTAAGATTATTCTGTTAGCCTCATTGATTTGGGTCTCAATTCATACATCTTTCTCCAAAGCACT
>NW_027731356.1:0-312 GCF_054177405.1 Leptonychotes weddellii | reverse complement strand
GGTTCCCAAGGACGAGATTGTAATCCGATCCCCACCCCCACTCACTCTCGGGACCTCAGTGTGTGTCTTAGCCATTTTGTACTTCAGTCCGATCCCCACCCCCACTCACTCTTGGGACCTCAGTGTGTGTCTTAGCCATTTTGTACTTCAGATTCTTGGTCTATAAAATGGCAACCTGCTGAACTTTTTTTTTTTTTTTTTAATGTGGAAGAGACAATAAAATAAAATTCCAGCTCTAACAGCCAGAGACTGCGAGCCATTTAAAAGTTTGTCCGTCTCATGTTTATGAGAAAGGATAAAGTAACAGATATC
>NW_027731355.1:0-312 GCF_054177405.1 Leptonychotes weddellii | reverse complement strand
TTGTCTGATTAGATGTTTTTAAAGTAAGGCTCAATTACATACCGTCTACAAGGAACCCAGTTTGAATACAAAGATGCAGATTAAAAGTAAGCAGATGAGAAAAGATACACTGCGTGGACAGTAATCACAAGAAAGCTGGAGTTCCTATATTAATATTGAATAATATAGATTTCAGAATGAGGAAATAAGAAAGTTATTTCATAATGTAAAAGGGGTCAGTTCATCAAGAGGCTGGCTGTAACAGCCCTAGATCTGTAGGCATCCAGTAATAGAACTTAAAAATAGATGAAGGAAAAGCAGTACAACTAAAAG
>NW_027731354.1:0-312 GCF_054177405.1 Leptonychotes weddellii | reverse complement strand
GCAGCTATAATTACTTCCCAGTCATGCTCCAGCTTCCAGATCGCTAAGCTTTCCCAGAATTAACTTCGAATGTACCTGATACTTTAAAATAGTTCCTTCTTTTTTTTAAAGTAACACCTGAGTGTTAGTTTGTATCATCCAACATAAATTTGATTTAAAAAAAACCAAGGAGAGAAGAAAGGAAGAGAGGAAGTAAAATCTCCTGGTGAAAGGACAAGCACAACTTACGGTTCATCTGGACATCAAGGGAAGAAACAGAGTTCAGCATAAAATACAAGCTTAGGATACAGCTTCCCTCAGGCAATGGGCATT
>NW_027731353.1:0-312 GCF_054177405.1 Leptonychotes weddellii | reverse complement strand
GGCCACCGCCTCTGAAACAGACCTGACGGTTCAAATCTCGAGCAGAGAACGCTAGAGCTGCAGGTATATACAGATGGCACATGACGTCTTCGTGTCAAAACAAAAGGGCGGAGTAGAGCCTGTCGTTAGAAAGTGTGGCTGTGACCACAGCGTCCTCACGCACAGGGACGACTGGACTACAGCGCAGCGGCAAGGAACATCGACATTTGTGGATGTTCTAGAACTGCCCCGCGCAGTGCGGCAGTGACCGGCCGCCTGTGGTTATTTAACTTTCAATGAGTTAAAATGAAATAAAGTTAGGGCGCCTGGGTG
>NW_027731352.1:0-312 GCF_054177405.1 Leptonychotes weddellii | reverse complement strand
TTGCTGAGAGTGGAGTACTGAGGTCTCCTACAATTAACATATTATTATCAATATGACTCTTTATTTTGGTTAACAGTTGGCTTATGTGGGTAGCTGCTCCCATGTTGGGGGCGTAGATATTTACAATTGTTAGATCTTCTTTTTGGATAGACACTTTAAGAATGATATAGTGTCCTTCTGTGTCCTAACTACAGTCTTTAGCTTAAAATCTAATGTCTGATATAAGAATTGCTACCCCAGCTTTCTTTTGAGATCCATTGGCATGGAAGATGGATCTCCATGCCTTCACTTTCAATCTGGATGTATCTTTAG
>NW_027731351.1:0-312 GCF_054177405.1 Leptonychotes weddellii | reverse complement strand
TTTGAACAGACAGATGTGGGAACCAGCATTAGGAGGGATATTTTTCACTAGATACTTTTTAAAATCTTCTCTTTTTAAACTATAAGAATGTATTACTAATTCATTAAAAAAACCCCCAAAAAACCAAAACAGTGAGTAGATGATGTTGATATATATGGCCCCCAAATCAGTCACTTACTTCTTAGTAGAGGAGGCTGTGCATCTGATGGGAAAGGAAGGCCCTCTTGGAGGCTCCATTCTCAGTGTTCAAAAATGTTTCTTTTTACTGATAAAGCCTGTTTATTGGCTGTGGTAGGCAGAATAATGCCCCCC
>NW_027731350.1:0-312 GCF_054177405.1 Leptonychotes weddellii | reverse complement strand
TGAATGTAAACATCAAATCATGATATGGCCTTTGCTTTGGAAACACAGTGTCTAGGAGAACAGCTATTAAAATTAAACAACTAAGGGCATAGCAAAAAAAAAAAAAATTTCCTTCAGCAAAAGTCTCTTGATCACATAACATGTACCAGTCACAGTATTAAGTGTAGAGGGTACATCATCAAACAAAAGAAACAAAGAAATCAGTGGGGGAGACGAACCATGAGAGACTATGGAGTCTAAGAAACAAACTGAAGGTTCTAGAGGGGAGGGGGGTTGGGGGATGGGTTAGCCTGGTGATGGGTATTAAGGAGG
>NW_027731349.1:0-312 GCF_054177405.1 Leptonychotes weddellii | reverse complement strand
GCTCTCTCTCTCTGTATCTCTGTGTCTCAAATGAATAAAAACAAAAATCTTTAAAAAAATTAATAAACTTTAAAAAAATTTAGGAAGCCAGATCTGAAAAATAAGAGAAGGAAACAAACAAACCAACAAATGAACAAAAAATTATAAGCCTGAGACAAATGAAAAAAAAAAGAGAAAGAGAAAAGAAAAGAAAAAAATACATAATAAGAGATTAAAAAATGAAAAACAAGAAATAGAAAAATTAAAAATTTTAAATTTAAAAAATTAAGGAAAAAAATAAAGAAGCAAGCCTGGTCCTATTTCTACCAGAAG
>NW_027731348.1:0-4970 GCF_054177405.1 Leptonychotes weddellii | reverse complement strand
GGGCCAACTCTGTTCTCACGCCACGCACGGTCAGCCTGCTGCCCTTCACTCACACTGCTCCCTTGGCCTAGGATGCCGTCTTGAGGCCCGCCTCCAATGCCGCCTCTTGGGAGAGCCTCATGCCCTCCAGTGTTTAGTGACTGCTCTCTCCTCTGGGCTCCCACCGCAACACGTCCGACAGTAGACACGGTGGTACATTGCCTTGTCCAAGTGACCCGTTCATCCGTCTGTCTGCCACACCGGTTCTGAGCTCCGCTGGGAACTTCCAAGGGCAGGGACCACATTTTACTCCTCCTGCCACACAACCTGGCAGTCACAACACTCCAGCTGAAACCCCATTTGAGGTTGATGTTCCCAAAAAAATGATCTGGGGAACATGCTCTGACATAGAGTAGTTAAGAGGCCTGGTGTCTGAATTATTGCAGACGGCAATCTGAATCCTTTCCCTGCTGCTCACTAGCTGGGCGGTGTAGAGGAAGTCATCCAAACCCCAAGCCTGTTGTCCTGGAGCCTGTATGCACGCGAGCGAGTATAGTACACTTAGCATGTGTTGTTAGAGGCAGGACTACGTGCGGAAGGAAGGAGAAAGGCAGTAGCCATGTTCCAACATGTGCCAGAGGCAGCCTAGTAACAATAACGAAAGCTCATATTTCTTGAGCACTTAAATTACGCCAGGCACCATTCTAACAATGCTTTGAATTTCATGTAGTCCTTACTTTGACCCTGTAAAGTATCATTCCCATTTTGCAGGTAAGGAAACCAAGGCACGCAGAGATTCAGGCATTTGCTGCAGGTGACACAGCTCATAGTGACTGCAGGAGCTGAAATTCCAAGCCTGATTCCAGAGCCTGTGTCCTTAACCAATACAGTCTCCCGTCTCCCAGGAGTATGGTTCATATGTGGAGGACATAGATAAAACCGCAAATTACTTTGCTTGGGTGAGTCAGTTTGGGAAAAGTTAACAGAGGAGATGCCCTTAGAGCTAGGTTTTGAAGGATGAATAGGAGTTCTCTAGATAGAGAAGAAAGGGAACGGCATTTAAGAAAACAGGGAGACGAATGTCATAAGCCCAGAAGTACAAAGGCACACGGCATGCTTAAGATAAGTGGTTCTAGGGCGCCTGGGTGGCTCAGTTGGTAAAGCAACTGCCTTCGGCTCAGGTCATGATCCTGGAGTCCCGGGATCGAGTCTTTTAAAGGATTTTATTTATTTATTTGAGAGAGAGCATGAGTGGCGGTAAGGGTCAGAGGGAGAGGGAGAAGCAAACTCACCCGCTGACTTTAAGTTCTACTATCGGGCTCCCTGCTCAGCGAGGAGCCTGCTTCTCCCTCTGACCCTCCCCCCTCTCATGTACTCTCTCTCATTCTTGCTCTCTCAAATGGATAAATAAATCTTAAAAAAAAAAAATTAAAAAAAAAAAGATAAGTGGTTCTAGATGGCTTATCACAGAGCAAACCGAGAGGAATGGTGGGTGATAGTACTGGAAATGGAGAAGGAGCCACGTGACAGAGAACGCTGGGCCAAGAAGATTTGGAAGCAGCGGACTATATTGGAAAGAAAATGGATTTGGGGGTCAGGAAGGCCTAGATCTGAATTCAGCCTCCACAATTCCCCAGCTTCAATTCTGGCAGCTTCATCTGGCTTTCTTGTACGATGGTTTGCTGGGATAACTGAATGGGATCGTTAATGGGACAGTGCCTAGTGTCAGCCAGCGGCTGGCCCATGTAGATGCCCAACAAGTACTAAGTTCTCCTTTTCCTTCCACTTCATCTTGGTAATCAAAGGTAGTGAAGGAATATGATTAAATTTGCATTTTAGAAAGATCACTGGGGCCATGGCACAGAGGAGGTCTGAGTCAGGGGAGTGGGCAGGATGCTTTTGGTAGGACATAGTCACCAAAGTCCAGGGGAGGCCAGATGAGATCGGAGCTGAGACCTTGGGGACTGCAGGAAGAGCACTGATTTCAGAGACATTTAAGAAGCAGAATCTACAGGCTTTGGCAGTTGGGAGGGATGAGCTCCCGGTTTGGGGCATGAGAATCTGGATGAATGAAATGTACCTCCCGTGACAGGGAACCCAGGAGGGGGATACCTTGTGGTGGGGAAGGCAAGCAGGAGTCCAGTTTTGGATTCCAGGGCTGAGTGTATATGTGGGATGTCCTGGTGGAGAGACGGAGCTGACAGCTGCATATACAGAAGCAGTGTGGGATGGAGGTTAAGGTGAGTTCATCTGGGGGTCCTGAACTATTCTGATTAATGCCATTGTACAGGGTCAAGGTCTGTTTCAAGAGAATGAGCCTATTTCCAAATGCGAACTCTTAGCGTGGAGAGGTTGTCCTAACCATCAAAGCCTCAATGAGTGGCAGTGCCAGTGGGAGGAAGAGAAGGAACAGAAGGATTCAGGAGCCAGGCAGGGAAGAAGAGAAAGGACATGGTCTCCACCCAGGAGTGGCCAGCGAGGGAGAGGAGGAGGGAAGGAGGAGGTGGAGGTTTCTAACAGGGCAGCATTATGATGCTGTTTGGGTAAAGGGGGGGGAGGGGGCGAAAGAGAAGGAGCTCTACGAGACAGTGATGGCCCTCAGCACTCCCATGCTGATTATGAGCTGCTGAGGGTAAACAGGTGGCAGCGCCCACAGAGAGCACGGGCCCGGGAGCCTGCGAGGCTGGGAGTCAGCGGGATGAAGAGCAACGGTGGCTCCACGGGAGTAAAGAAGGCCCGGCATGAGCGACATTTAATGATCAGCAGGCAGAAGCAAAGGCCCCTGAAAGGAAGAGCGGTCGGGGTCAGGCAGGAGGGGAACTCCGGGTGGGGGGATGGGGTGAGGGAGCAGTGTCAGGAGTGCGGGACGGAGTGGCAAGCCCTGGTCCACGCTGTCCCGTTTCCTCGGGCCTGTGAGTCCAGGTCAGCGCAGCAGCCGGGCCATGCTGGAGGGGAGCAGGTCATGGGGGAAGACAGTGACTCAGGCCTCTGTGTGGTGCTGGTCTTAGAGACCCAAGCAGACATCCTACACTGTTCTTAAAACTTAGCCACCCAAGCCCACCTCGTGCTCTCCGCCCACCGACCCTGACCTTCCGGCATTTCCTTCCCGGAGAGTGTGGGCGCCATCCACCCAGTGCCTTGTGCCAGAGGGCTGGGGCCATTGGCCCCCTCGTCTGCGTGCCACACCCAGCCGGAGACCACACCCCGTCCTTCCTTGTAAGTAGCTCTTGACCCGGCCTCACATCTGCCCTGCACCTGCTCCACATGAAGCCACGTGACCGTCCAAGTCAACCACAGCCCTGAGGCCTACCCCTGGTCTCCAAACATCCCTCCTGCTCCAGCCCGTCATTCCTCACACACAAGCCTGAGTGATCCTGGAAACACAGACCTGAGGACACCCCTCCTCTCTGTAAGAACCTTCAATAACTCCCACTGTCACTCATGAGAGTAGAACATCCTGTGGCTTATAAAGACGTACGGGGCCTTACTTCACACCAGTCTCTCCCCGCCCACTTCCCACTGCCACCCTGGCCTCCTTCCAGCTCTTCTGATGTACCAAGCATCTCCCTGCTCCAGGACCTGGAAAGTGCCAGTTACTCTTTCTGGAAACTTCTTCCCTACCTCGTTGGGCCTGGCTGGCCCCTCCTCAGCCTTTAGGTCCCAGTCTAAGTGTCACTTCCTCAAGGATCTTTCCAGATACAGAAACCCCTTCCCCCCATCTTATGCTTTCAGAGCAGGACATACTTTCTCATAATGAATCATTTCCCCAAATTCATTGATGGGTTATGTCACTTATTTAATGTCTAGACTGTATACTCCATGAGGGCAGGGGCCATGTCTGTGGGCAGCGAGCCTGGGCAGAGGCTGCTCGGTCACTGTGGCTGGGTGGTGTGCAGCCCCTCATGGCCCTAAGTGCCTTCTGCCATCCAGGAGCCGCCACAGAGCCGCTGCCTGAGGCAGGGGCTTTGCCAAGTTCGTTCTCCATGTGAGGTGTAAGTTTCACCTGAAGAAATGTCTTTTAGAACAACATACCTTTGCCTCTGGACCCAGAAGCTCGGTAGCAAGTCTCTCTTGCTGGGAAGGACAAAGGACTGTTGACATCAAGCAAAGGGTTTAATGTCGCTCAATGGAGCCTCGGGGCTACTCAGCTCGGAGGAAATGAAAATGCCCCCAACACCTACCACTTCTCTTGGCATATGGCAGGCACACTCAATAAACAGCTGTTGAACAAGGAAATGAAACAGGACGGGGAAGCTCAGAGAGGTTAAGGAACTTCCCTAAGGTCACACAGTGGATGGCCAGTTAGGATTCCAGCTGAGTCTCTCTGGCACCAGGACTGTGGCTTCTTTCAAGACACCACATGTCCCTGCTTAAAAGCAGTCTGGTAAGCCATCCTGAGATGGTCACTCTTTAGTGACTCACAAACTTCAGTAGCTCCACAAATATCAAAGCTCCTAACCTTAGTCAATGGTTTCTAGACTGTGCTGGTACTGAGGGCTCGAGAGTTTGAGGCCCTCTGCCCAGAGCCGCCAGTCCACTGTAGAGGTGGCCCATTTCCCATTTGAGTGGTCCCTGTCTCTCGGGCTCCTCCAACACCCTGGTTCCTGAACATACCGCTTTGATTGAAGATGCTCTAGAAGTTGTTTGGAGATTTCCTCTCACTTTAAACAAGGCATCATATTTCATGGTTACAACTTCAGAGCCATAAAATATAACCTTCAGCTGACACCACAGTCCTAAAATATTAATTTACACTTTCTCCTTCTCTGGTAATGGGCAGTCTGCACGGCCATTAAGTCATGTATATTCTAAGGTGCAGGTGTGTGATGCTGAGCGTTGCCCTTCCAAGTTTATGACTTTCTTTATGATCAACTTTAAGTTCTACTGAAATTTCTTCAATTAACTATAATTTTAGAGAACTCAATTAACTATAATTTTAGAGAACTACCCCTGGGCCCCCTTGGATGTCTGTTAACTCTCCAGTGACTCAC
>NW_027731347.1:0-312 GCF_054177405.1 Leptonychotes weddellii | reverse complement strand
TTTTTTTTTTTTAAAGATTTTATTTATTTATTTGAGACAGAGAGAATGAGAGACAGAGAGCATGAGAGGGAGGAGGGTCAGAGGGAGAAGCAGACTCCCTGCCGAGCAGGGAGCCCGATGAGGGACTCGATCCCGGGACTCCAGGATCATGACCTGAGCCGAAGGCAGTCGCTTAACCAACTGAGCCACCCAGGCGCCCTCCTAACACCTGATATTATTGGAGGTTTAAATGAGAAAATAAATGGCGTTTATTAGTTTGTCATAAATGATCCAAATATTCCCTTCCTTTGTGTATCCTAGCCCTTTACTGGG
>NW_027731346.1:0-312 GCF_054177405.1 Leptonychotes weddellii | reverse complement strand
CTTTAGGAGATGACTCTTGGATATTTATTTCAAATCCTGATCTTTTGTTGAGCACTCATTCCCTGATGGGTATCTTCCTTTATGTAATTCACCATCTTCTCAAATTCAATGTCTTGGACTGAATTCATCAAACAAACTGTTAATATTGCCATTTTGCATCATACTTTCAGTTTTCAAGTCTCTCAAGCACAGTCTTTGAACTACCTCTAATTCCCACTTATTCTTTTCCATTCCCCCAGTGAATCAGCCAGTCTCAGCTCTTCACCAAGTCCCTTAGATCCTTTGCATGTCCTCTTCATCACCCTCCTTTTG
>NW_027731345.1:0-312 GCF_054177405.1 Leptonychotes weddellii | reverse complement strand
TAAGCTCTGTATGATCCTCTTCTTCTAGTAAATTGGTGATAGACTGTAATCCTGCATTTATATCGGGATAAAAATCAAAGTTGACGATGCTTTCATTACTAAAAGCGGTATTCTCTTCGTTAGTAATTGAACCCTTTAAATATAGGCTTAATTCTTGAATATATTGCAGGGCAAGTTCCCAATCCTCAATCGAACTTGGAGTGTTCACTCTTACACCGTATAAACTATCCTGCTTATCATAAAATAATTCAAAACCACGGGCGGAATGACCAATATTAGCAATTCTGAGAGTATCAAATTCTGATAAAGGCT
>NW_027731344.1:0-312 GCF_054177405.1 Leptonychotes weddellii | reverse complement strand
GTTGCCCCTTCAGTGGGAATGGTGAAGCAGAGATATAGGGTCCAGGTCTTCTTGTCTTGGCAAATATTTATATTCAAGAACAAGACAGTATTGTAAATCTGTTTTGGGAACACTTTTTTTTTTTTTTTTTGGTCCCTCTAAACATTCCTGCTCTTCTCATTCTCTTTATCTTATGTTCACCCAAAAGTGGCTCTGTCAGGTCCAAATACACTTTTTTTAGCCATATCATCACTAAAAAGCAGTTAAAAGTCACAGTAAAGTGCAAAAAGTATTAGACTGCATTAGAAGATACAAGACACAGCCTCAAATCAG
>NW_027731343.1:0-312 GCF_054177405.1 Leptonychotes weddellii | reverse complement strand
GCCTCTTTATTCAGGAAGGATGATATACTGTTAATTCTGTTGAGGTTGAGATTTCACAGTTTACCGTGGTAGCCTCTATCTCATTTTGCCTAATTCAAATGCTGATCTGTACTAGATTCTTCCATTTTCTGTTCCAATGTATAGGTTTATTGAAGATTCTGTGTCTCTCTCCTTCTTGCCCACCCAGTGTTAATGCTGGAATGTTGCTTTTTATTGATTTTTCTTTCCTTATTACCAGTTGCAGAAAAATCCACAGTTTCTATCAAAGTATTTGCTCAAAGTTTACAATAAGAATGAAGATCTTCACTTCAT
>NW_027731342.1:0-312 GCF_054177405.1 Leptonychotes weddellii | reverse complement strand
TCAGCTTCTCCCTCTGCAGCTAAAAATCTTAAACCTTAAAGTGGAGACTTTGTATGGACTGAGTCCTCAGTCTCAAGATAGAAATGATTCTGTTTTGTGTCTTTCCTGACCATCGAGCTTCTGAACCCAGAAGGGAGTTTGCGCTAGCACTTCATGGGGACTGAGGCAGAGCGAGTAAGCCCAAAGCAAGGACCCGGCCCAGAAGCTTACCTTTATCTAGACTGTGGGAACGAATCACAGGGAGTATTCACTCAAAGCCAGGCGTTTCTTTTTAATTAAAAAATTCAGCTTGAAGCAACACACAAGATTGTT
>NW_027731341.1:0-312 GCF_054177405.1 Leptonychotes weddellii | reverse complement strand
CCCTTGCCTTTGGCGATGTTTCTATGAAGAAGTTGCTTCGGCTGAGGTTGAACAGGTTGCTGCCTGTGTTCTCCTCTAGGATTTTGATGGACTCCTGTCTCACATTTAGGTCTTTCGACCATTTTGAGTCTATTCTTGTGTGTGGTGTAAGGAAATGGTCCAGTTTCATTCTTCTGCATGTGGCTGTCCAATTTTCCCAACACCATTTGTTGAAGAGACTGTCTTTTTTCCATTGGACATTCTTTCCTGCTTTGTCGAATGTTAGTTGACCATATTTCTGGGCTCTCTATTGTGTTCCATTGACCTAAGTGT
>NW_027731340.1:0-312 GCF_054177405.1 Leptonychotes weddellii | reverse complement strand
CATCTTCTTTTATTTTCTTCTCTCTTCCCCTATGATCCTATATTTTGTTTATTAAATTCCACATATGAGCAAGATCATATGATAATTGTGCTTCTCTGATTGACTTATTTCGTGGAGCATAATACCCTCTAGTTCTGTCCATGTCATTGCAAATGGCAAGATTTTTAGTCCTGTAAAAGTTTTGTTGAATGACTCTAAAAAATCCAGTTATTCTACCTTAATGAATGGGGGAATTGTCTTGTGGCACTTTTGATTGTTTTGGTCAATTGTGTTATCCCAGATAATTCTCTATTTTCTATAGGTTTTTAAATT
>NW_027731339.1:0-312 GCF_054177405.1 Leptonychotes weddellii | reverse complement strand
TTTTGGGAAGGAGAGAAATCTGGTTCCTACTGTCTTATGTAGGTGACTTATTTTTTTCTTCCTGGAAGAAATGTGATACTCTTTTATCCTTACTGTTCAAAAAAGGCATAGATAGACTTAAGGCTTTTTCCTTCCCATTTATACTTGCTAAGTCATTTAATTTAAAAGTTTTTATTCTTTTTATCACTGAAAATGTTTATTCTTTTTAAAAAATTTCCTCCCTTCTGATATCTCTGCTCTATCTTTCTGTAACTCTTACTTGTTGGATATCAGACGTCTTGGATCAGTTCTCTATGTCTTTTAACTTTTTTC
>NW_027731338.1:0-312 GCF_054177405.1 Leptonychotes weddellii | reverse complement strand
ATCAAGGGTCATATACAAAAATAAATTGGACAGAGGACAGTGGATTCATAGTCAAAGGAAGTGTGTTCTAGTTCTAACATTAGCAGTTAGTAGTCGTGTGTCCTTGGGCTTGTTTTTTCAGCTTGTAATTTCCTCAAATGAGGAATAGTGTTTTATTCATGGGTTATTTTGAAGATTAAATGGAATGATATGAAGACCGCTTTGTATACTCTAAAATAACACCTTTTTCCCATATATGGAAAAAATGCAAAACATTCAATTCCTTTACCCCTAAGTGATGAGTCAGTCAGTCCTCTGACTCCCTCCCATCCT
>NW_027731337.1:0-4972 GCF_054177405.1 Leptonychotes weddellii | reverse complement strand
GAGCAGTGGCCCGACTGTGCTGCGGTTCACGGTTTATGGCAACCCCGAGCTGAGAGCCCACGCCTGGGCTCCGCCTCTGCAGCCGGCTTCCCTGCTCCATTACCCAAGAGCTCTGCCACACTCAGGCACCCCCAGTCTTTCTGTGACCCCGAGGGTCCTGAGACCACACTGTCCCGGAGGGTTCCACCCCCTGCTTAGCCACCAGAGTGACGTCCCTCAGCGGAGCAGACTTTTAAAAGTTCCGATTGTGTGCTCCGTGGTTCTGTCACTTGCCAGAAGCGGCCGACGGAGGCCCCTCCCCTGCCGCCTATCCTCCCGATTATCGCCTCGGATTCACTTCTCCGCATGTCCTACCTTCCAGAAAGTGGTCGCTTTTCTGATGAGAGAGTTGTTGCTATTCTTTTCTCTGATCTCCTGTTGAGTTTGTAGGTGTTCAGAATGGTTTGATCCCTATCCAGCTGAATTCCTGAGAGGAGACGAAATCCAGGTCTCCTACTCCTCCGCCATCTTGCTCCCTGCCCTTTGAATAAGGTCCATTTTAACTCTATTGTTTAATAATAATTTAATAATTATTCCAGAAAAGACATATAAAAGCAGTAACATGATAACAGTAAATGTTACCTGGGGGTAATATAATGTTGGCTTACTTTCTTCTGACACACAGCCTCTAGCATGTCCAAAGACAGTAGTTAGAGTGGTGCCCTGATAACAAACATTTATGGAATGCCTATGTATGTAAGGGATTGAGATGAATAAAGCAACTGATTTATCAAATCATTAAATCTCTAAAATTCTGTGACTGTACAAATGTCTTTATAGGTACAGACATTAAAAAGGAATTACTAAATTATTCTTGAATTTAGCTTTATAATTTTCAATTATATTTTATTCCAATTATATTTTATTTTATATTTATATATAAATTCCAGGAAAATGATTTATTATATTTATATTAGTTGCTTAGACTCCTACCTTTGTTTATTCTTTAATCAGGAAAATGGTAATTAAGCTATCAGCTTTCTCTTTCAGCAAGGACTAAGTTTTGATTCTAGTGCTCATTAGCTTTTTCTGGTGGATTTATTAGATGATGGTTTTTATTTTATTTTATTTTTATTTATTTATTTATTTTTAATTAATTTATTATAGATGATGGTTTTTAAATATCTGATTATAATAAATTCCAATATTATATATAAGTATACTGTTATAAGCAGAACTTTTAATACTACAGTGTATTTCTTGCAAGTTTTTTTTTCACATCAAGGTAGAAAAAAAATACTGACATTTTCTAAAATGTTCTCCCCTGACTGATTTTGTGTGTGAGGATAAAATGGTTATAATTGCCATAGTTCTGTGGTATAAAAAGGGGGGAAATATTACCTGATTTTTTGTATATTCTTGTGGTTTCTATATGGGTATTTTATTATGAGGGTGGAGTGATTGGCATAATCCATCTATGACCCACAGTCACTTTCTTTATATCTAAATAGCTGTACCTTGATGTTCTTATTTGGCATCACTTTTGCACTGTGTTCTTATTCTCCTTTTGGCCTCACTGATGTATGAACTTCTAAGTTCAAACTGAGCCATTATGTTTCAGAATGCCACATCACAGCATGGTCTTCTTGCAGCTACAGCTGCTGGTTCCTGTCTGTTGGCTGCAACATCACATTGCTTGAGTATGGACATCAATGACTTCTTGATGTTTATGCTACTGCTAGGGTAAGCTAGATCTCCAGCAAATAGTTTGATAATGAGTAGACTCCTTTTGCTTACAGTTGTCCATTTTTTTTACTTCTGATTTGATTTTGTTTAAAGAAAAGTTATTTGTATTTATACAAAGATAAAACATATATTAATTATTTTGGGTATTTGACTTAAAGATTCACTTGGGAAGCCTAGAGATGATGCAATATTTTTGAGAACCTGATGATCATAGTTGAAAATGAGAGATGGAGGGCGCCAGGGTGGCTCAGTTGGTTGAGCGACTGCCTTCAGCTCAGGTCATGATCCTGGAGTCCCGGGATCGAGTCCCGCATTGGGCTCCCTGCTCGGCAGAGAGTCTGCTTCTCCCTCTGACCCTCCCCCCTTCATGTGCTCTCTCTCTCTTTCTCATTCTCTCTTTCAAATAAATAAATAAAATCTTTAAAAAAAAAAAAAAAGAAAATGAGAGATGGAGAACATCTTGGCTCTTCCATTAACAGTATAAATACTTTTATTATCAGTTTTGGGTCCAGAGCTCTTCTAGTAGTGTGGGAGCTAAATGAATGAAGTTGATCCTTTAACTAAGATCCAAATTTGACAAAACAATTGATATAAAAGAAGATAAAGCTTATGTGTAATTAACTATAAATTAAGACTGAAAAATATGAGTGATAAAAGAGAGGTACATGTAAGAGATCAAGAAATTCAGAGGATAAATAAATAATTTCTAGTTAAGGGGCCAGAGGAAGCACAAGGGAAATGACATTTGAGTTTGATTTTGGACTTTGAGTGGGTGTTGAGGCATAATCCAGATAGGGAGTAATGTTAACAAAGGTACAAAAATGAAGTTCAAGGTATATCACTAAAAGTTAGGTAGTCTTACCATTAAGTCATTGAGTAAGTATTTGAAAATAAGACTTACTGTTTTTGTAATTTTGTTTTGATATTTCTTTGTTTTTAAAATATGCCAGAACTCGGAAATAGAGTAAATGTCTTTCAACCTCTGAGATGCCAGACCTGAACTGAAGTTTTCTGCCAGTCCCAGAAGAGCAGTTCCTTTGTTCAAGTTTGATTTTTTTTCCCACCAGTCATCTCTCTCCTATTTCTTTCTACTTTCTCTAAATGATGGCCTTATTTTATTAGCTAAAACAAGTCTTCCATTTGGTTCTGATGGCTTATTTCCAGTGCTTTATACACATAAACCTCTCCCAATGTAAAAACAACAAATTCCTATATCTATGGCTTCTCTTTGTCTTATGCTTTAAAAGATAAATTTTCCAAGAATATTTTTGACTTTGTAGTTTTCATTTTCTTCTCTTATATTCATTCCTCAGGCTTCTGTAACCTGACTCCCTTTCTCATGAATCCATTGAAATACTGTATGGCCAATGGAAATTAGGTAGAAATATTGTATGTTGTTTTCAGAAAGCACTCTCATAGGAAAAGGGTATTTCTTTTCTCCTTCCTTCTTTATCCTCACTGTAATGCAGGTATGATGGCTGGAGCTCAAGCAATTTATCTTGGACCATGAAGTAAATGCCATGGCTTGAGAATGACAGAATAGCACATGGAAAGAGCTTATATTTCACATGGCTTTGAGAAGCTACTCTAGCTGTACTGAACTGTTTGTGGAAAGAGAAATAAACTTTTTAAATTTAAGCTCTACTCTTATTTTGGATTTTCCATTACTTTTAGCCAAATCTACTCTTAACTAACATAATAGGTAAAATAATCATTCTATGGCTTATATTACTTATATATCAGTGATTCCCAAATCTACATTTTTATCTTTCTCTTAAACTTCAGGAGATTCAGGATCTCTTGAATCAGATGTATGCCCATACACATCTCAAATTTAGCATATTTAAAGATGTATAAAAATGAAGTAATTTTTAAAAAACTAATTCTTTCTTCTTTTAATTTTATTTTAATTAATTAATTAACTTATTTATTTATTTTTAATTTTATTATGTTGTGTTAGTCACCATATAATACATCATTGGTTTTTGATGTGGTGATCCACGATCCATTGTTTTCGTATAACACCCAGTACTGCATACAGTATGTGCCCTCCTTAATACCCATCACCAGGCTAACAAATCCCCCCTCCCCTCTAAAACCCTGTTTGTTTCTCAGAGTCCATGGTCTCTCATGGTTCATCTCTCCCTCCAATTACCCCCCTTCATTTTTCCCTTCCTTCTCCTAATGTCCTCCATGCTATTCCTTATGTTCCACAAATAAGTGAAACCATATGATAATTGACTTTCTCTGCTTGACTTATTTCACTTAGCATAATCTCCTCCAGTCCCATCCATGTTGATGTAAAAGTTGGGTATTCATCCTTTCTGATGGTTGAGTAATATTCCATTGTATATATGGACCACATCTTCTTTATCCATTCATCTGTTGAAGGGCATCTCAGCTCTTTCGACAGTTTGGCTATTGCAGACATTGCTGCTATGAACATTGGGGTGTGTATGGCCCTTCTTTTCACTATGTCTGTGTCTTTGGGGTAAATACCCAGAAGGGCAATTCCTGGGTCATAGGGTATCTCTCTTTTTAAATTTTTAAGGAACCTCCACACTGTTTTCCAAAGTGGCTGTACCAACTTGCCTTCCCACCAACAGTGTAAGAGGGTTCCCCTTTCTCCACAACCTCCCCAACATTTGTTGTTTCTTGCCCTGTCCATATTTGCCATTCTACCTGGTGTAAGGTGGTATCTCAATGTGGTTTTGATTTGGATTTTCCTGATGGCTAATGATGATGAACATTTTTTCATGTGTCTGTTAGCCATTTGTATGTTTTCTTCAGAGAAGTGTCTTTTCATATCTTCTGCCCACTTTTTGATTTGATTATTTGTTTTTTGGGTGTTGAGTTTGAGAAGTTCTTTATAGATCTTGGATACCAGCCCTTCATCTGTAGTGTCATTTGCAGATATCTTCTTCTATTCTGTGGGTTGCCTCTTTGTTTTGTTGACAGTTTCCTTTGCTGTGCAGAAGTTTTTATCTTGATGAAGTCCCAAAAGTTCATTTTTGCTTTTGTTTCACTAGCTTTTGGAGATGTATGTTGAAAGAAGTTGCTGTGGGCGATGTCAAAGAGGTGACTGCCTATGTTCTCCTCTAGGATTTTGATGGATTCCTGTCTCACATTGAGGTCTTTCATCCACTTTGAGTTTATCTTTGTGAATGGTGTTAGAGAATGGTCGAGTTTCATTCTTCTGCATGTGGCTGTCCAATTTTCCCAGCACCATTTATTGAAGAGACTGTCT
>NW_027731336.1:0-312 GCF_054177405.1 Leptonychotes weddellii | reverse complement strand
GTACCACCCTTAAAGCTGTATTTACAACAAACTCTGTGTTTACTCATTGTTCCTCCTAGTGGCCAAGAGAAGGTGGATCCGAACAAGAGGCCCCGGTGAGCCGGAGGCAGAGCCAGGATTAGTGCCCGCTGCTCTCCCTGCTCCCAGCCCATGCTGGGTGGTAGGCAGAAGTGCCCATTTGGTGTCAAGCAAACCAGGGTGGGGCCTGGCTCCACCTCCAGCTTTTGAGCCAAGTGTCAGGCAAATCATTTCTACTCTCTGCACCCCAGGTTCCTCATCTATAAGGAGGAGGTAAATAATCATAGCTGACCC
>NW_027731335.1:0-312 GCF_054177405.1 Leptonychotes weddellii | reverse complement strand
GAGAAGCAGGTGCAAATCCTGGCTGGACGACCTACGGGCCTCGGCAGCTCGCTCAGGACCCTCCTCCTTTTGGGGTGGCTGCAAGGGACGGTGGTCATGCACAGTGAAGCATTTGACCCAGAGTTGCTGCTCGGTCAGTGTAGCTGTTAGAATTATCACAAGCCCTTCTCTCCCTATCGGCCCCCTCCCCATCCTCACTTGCCCAGAGGGAAGTCCTTGCCCACCCACCGCTGCCAGAAAGACAAGGAGGCGGCCCAGGCAGAGCCCGGTCCCACCTGATCCAAGGAGGGAAGATGTTTATGTGCCAGGTGT
>NW_027731334.1:0-312 GCF_054177405.1 Leptonychotes weddellii | reverse complement strand
TCCCCCTTAACCAAATCTACCTAAAGAGCACATCACTTTGGCTGCTAGGAGATGTCAGTACTCAGAAAGGAAGTTTAAAATTATGTAATAAATGAGCTCAATGACCTCTGTTTCCTTGCCTATGTGGTAAATAATTTGTGGTTTTTCTGAAACTGGAAGCATATTTTAGAGTTCAAGCAAGTTGGCAGTAAATTGTCCTAAGGCTCATAAAAATGTGCACAAGGGTTTAAAGACACCAAATCAAACAACTGAAGTGAAGTGAAACCAAAACAGAGCTGATGCATGTTTGCTCACAGCATATATACCCCAGTC
>NW_027731333.1:0-312 GCF_054177405.1 Leptonychotes weddellii | reverse complement strand
GGGAGAAGCAGACTCCTCGCTGAGCAAGGAGCCCGATGCGGGACTTGATCCTGGGACTCCAGGATCATGACCTGAGCCGAAGGCAGTCGCTTAACCAACTGAGCCACCCAGGTGCCCCTGATCCCCTTCTACTCTTTCTCCACCTTATATTTAATGCATCTGAAATATCTTGTTTTGAAATCATGGAAACTGTTGCTGTGTACCAATATGGCCATTTCTCTTCAAAACTGTATTTTTATTTTTATTTTTTTTAGTCGGGGGAGAGGGACAGAGGGAGCGGGAGAGAGGGAATCTCAAGCACGTTCCACATGC
>NW_027731332.1:0-312 GCF_054177405.1 Leptonychotes weddellii | reverse complement strand
GAACCCCAGTTCGTAGTAGAGGGTCTAACAAGAAGTTAATAAATATTTATTGAAAAACTGAAGGTACTCATAGTGCAATTTTAAACAATGTGTTCTCTGGGTGTCACTGCGACCAAAAATTCCACTGTTCTATCCTCCCATCAAGGACCCATCTGCCTTCCTATTGTCCTGAATTATACCCATGGCTTTCTAGTCTAGACACATTGTGCTTTTATTGAAGGACATACATCAAACAATCGACAGTGGAGAAAGAAAAAAATAATAATTGGGGTAAGATTAAAGAGCTAAAAAAGAGTATGTCTTTTTTTTTTT
>NW_027731331.1:0-312 GCF_054177405.1 Leptonychotes weddellii | reverse complement strand
TCTCTGATCCATTTATTGCTGTCTTTGACCCACTGTGAGCTAATCCTTGTACATGGTACACGTGGATGTTGCATATGGCTGTCCAGTTTCCCCAGCACCATTTGTTGTTTTGTTTTTTTTTTTAATATTTTATTTATTTATTTGACAGAGAGAGACACAGCCAGAGAGGGAACACAAGCAGGGGGAGTGGGAGAGGGAGAAGCAGGCTCCCCACTGAGTAGGGAGCCCGATGTGGGGCTCGATCCCAGGACCCTGGGATCATGACCTGAGCCGAAGGCAGACGCCTGACGAATGAGCCACGAGGCGCCCCCC
>NW_027731330.1:0-312 GCF_054177405.1 Leptonychotes weddellii | reverse complement strand
TTGTTCTTCTGAACCCCTATAATTGTGAGAAATAAATTTCTGTTATATATCACACCCAGTTTGTGGTATTTTGTTAAGGCAACCTGAGCAGACTAGTCCACTCTTTTATATAATAGTTATCCCATAGTTTGTTATTATTACTTTCCTTAATCTTGTACCTCTGAATGTATCTGAAACTCACATCAGATCAAACTGTGCTCATATTGTGCTCCCAGAAGATTATCCCAGTCTTTCTATCCTAAGTGCCCATGTATGTGCTTTTGTTGTTGCTTTTTGTCTGAAACGTTATGCATCATTTTCTCTGCTTAATAA
>NW_027731329.1:0-312 GCF_054177405.1 Leptonychotes weddellii | reverse complement strand
TATTTGAGAGAGAGAATGAGATAGAGAGAGCATGAGAGGGGAGAGGGGCAGAGGGAGAAGCAGACTCCCTGCTGAGCAGGGAGCCCGATGCGGGACTCGATCCCAGGACTCCAGGATCATGACCTGAGCCGAAGGCAGTCACTTAACCAACTGAGCCACCCAGGCGCCCCACACAGTATATTTCTGAGCCTCTCTTCCTCGGTAGCCTCATTGAAAAAATAGCGGTCATGAAAATAATACTACTCAATGCATTGGGTTATTGTAAACATGGAAAGAGATAACCCATGCAAAACAAAATGCTTTGATTTGTGT
>NW_027731328.1:0-312 GCF_054177405.1 Leptonychotes weddellii | reverse complement strand
GTTAAAATGTTTATGCTGCCCACAGCAGTCTATACTTTTAATGCCATCCGGATCAAAATACCAATGGCATTTTTCAAAGTGCTGGTACAAACAATCCTAAAATTTTTATGGAACCAGAAAAGACCCTGAATCACCAAGGAAATGTTGAAAAAGAAAAAGCTGGGGGCATCACATTGCCTGATGGCCTATGAATTTTTTTTAAATTTTTTTATTGTTATGTTAATCCCCATACATTACATCATTAGTTTTAGATGAGTGTTACATGATTCATTGTTTGTGCATAACACCCAGTGCTCCATGCAGAACGTGCCC
>NW_027731327.1:0-312 GCF_054177405.1 Leptonychotes weddellii | reverse complement strand
TGTGTCATGTTGGTCTTTCTGTGACCCCACACATTGTGGGCATATAGCAGTGGGAGGTGAGTGAATGGGTTGGTAAATGACTGGCTCATTAAAAATTTTTTTTTAAATTTTTAAAAAAGATTTTTATTTATTTATTTGTCAGAGAGAGATGCAGAGAGAAAGGGAACACAAGCAGGGGGAGTGGGAGAGGGAGAAGCAGGCTTCCCGCAGAGCAGGGAGGCTCGATCCCAGGACCCTGGGACCATGACCCAAGCCGAAGGCAGATGCTTAATGACTGAGCCACCCAGGCGCCCCATGACTCATTTTAACTGA
>NW_027731326.1:0-4972 GCF_054177405.1 Leptonychotes weddellii | reverse complement strand
CCCCGCCAACATCTGTCATTTCCTGACTTGTTAATTTTAGCCATTCTGACTGGTGTGAGGTGATATCTCATTGAGGTTTTGATTTGGATTTCCCTGATGCCGAGCGATGTTGAGCACTTTTTCATGTGTCTGTTGGCCATTTGGATGTCTTCTTTGGAAAAATGTCTGTTCATGTCTTCTGCCCATTTCTTGATTGGATTCTTTGTTCTTTGGGTGTTGAGTTTGATGAGTTCTTTATAGACTTTGGATACTAGCCCTTTACACCAGAAACCAATTCTAATGGCACCTTGATCTTGATCTTGGACTTCTAGCCTCTAGAACTATAAGAAAATAAATTTTTGTTATTTAAACCACCCAGTCTGTGGAGGTCTGTTATGGAAGCCCAAGCAGACAAATGTACAAAAACTTTGTTTCCATAGAGCTGTATACCCACCTCCTCTTTATGCTGTTATTTTCACAACTTATATGTATATATATTGTATGCCAATAAACACAGATTTATAATTATTGCTTTATACAGTTGTCTTTTCCATCAGAAGGGAGGAAAAAAGGGAATTACAAGCAAAAATACATTTCCACAGTCTTTTACATTTACCTATGTATTTACATGTATTAGTGCCTTTAGAGTACCTTTACAGTACCCTTATGTTGTCCCAAAGATCTCTAAGTCTCTGTGTTTTTCCTTACCTTCCCTCCTGTTACTTCAGATTGAATAATATCAATTGATTTATGTTCAAGTTTACTAATTCTTCTGCTTGCTCAAATCTTCTGCTGAGTGCTTCTATTGAATTTTTTATTTCAGCTATTGTATTTTTCAATTCTAGAATTTCTATTTGGTTCTTTTTCACAATTTCTCTTTATTGATATTCTCTGTTTGAGAAAACAGAATTCTCATACTTTCCTTTAATTTTTTAGACATGATTTCTTTTAGTGCCTTAAACATTTAAAAAATGGTTGATTTGGAATTTGTGTCTGCTAAGTCCAACGTCTAGGCTTCCTCAGGGACAGTTTCTGTTGACTGCTTTTTCCCTTGGATATAAGCCACACTTACTTGTTTCTTTCCAAGTCTCATAAATTTTTACTGAAAACTGAATATTTGAAATAATTAAATATGGCAACTCTGGAAATCAGATTCTCCTCCTTCTCCAGGGTTTGTTGTCATTTCTATTTATAGTAGTTGTTTGCTTACTGACTTTTCTGAACTAATTCTATAAAGTATTTATTATTTTTCATGTGTGGCCACTGAAGTCTCTACTTGGCTAGGTTAGTGGTCACCTAATGATTGGATAGAGATTTCTGTAAATTCTGTAGCTCTATAAAAATGTACCACAAAGTTGGTGGCTTAAAACAACACACATTTATTCTATTATAGATCTGCATGTCAGAAGTCTGAAATAATTTTTACTGCACTGAAATAAAGGTGTTAGCAGGATTGCAATCTCTCCATAAGATCAAGGGGAGAATTTGATTCTCTGTCATTTCCAACTTCTAGAGTTGCACTCCCTCGCTCATAGGCCTTTCTTCAATCTTCAAAGCCAGCAGCATAGCATCTTGCTTTAGTCTTCACATTACCTTTTTATTTTGTGTCAAATATCCCTTCATCTCCCTCATATAAGGACACCTTTGATTGTAAAGTTAGAGTTCATCCAGGTAAGCCAAGATAATACCTACATCCCAGTATACTCAAAACATCAGTAAACCTCTTTTGCCATGTAAGGTAACATTCACAGGGCCCAGAGATTAGGATTTGGACATGTTTGGTGACCATTATTCAGCCTACCATAGCCAAGAATCAATAAATCTTCCAGTCTTTGCCAAGAGGCTGTGTATGTATGTGTGTGTATGTGTGTGTTGGGGAACACCTTCAATATTCAGTCAAATAATTGACAACTTTGTCTTAACCTTCACTTTCTGCTTAAGCAAACCTTCTTACCCCAGCTTTTCCTTTTAAGACATTTTTTTAAAGATTTTATTTATTATTTATTTGACAGAGAGAGAAAGAACACAAGCAGGGAGAGCAGCAGGCAGAGGGAGAGGGAGAAACAGGTTCCTTGCTGAGCAAGGAGCCTGATGGGGGGTTCAATCCCAGGACCCCAGGATCATGACCTGAGCTGAAGGCAGACGCTTAACCGACTGAGCCACGCAGGCACCCCTCCTTTTAAGACTTTTGATTCATTTATTTTTTACCCCAGTCATTATCCTCCATCTCAGGCAGCCACAAAGTTAAAACACTTGTCAGTAACTGGTTTTGATAAGGGCACCTTGTGAGGAAGGATTTTCATACTGGTCAAGTTTTGAGTCAGATCAAATGCATGCTTTCTTGTAAGTGAGGTCTTCCAGGGAACCAACAGAAAGGTCAAATAATGCAATTCTTTTTATATGAGCTTTGTACAAGAGCTTTGGCTTTATTCTACTCCTTCCAGTGGTTTCTAGACTGCTTTGAGAATGCAGGCTATTATTTTGCAGAGTTACTATAGGCCTGAACAACAAGAGGTGGGAATAAGGCAAGTTAAAGTGTTATAAAACTCACTGTTCTTACCAAGGTTCAGCATCCCCCCTCCATTTTTTTTTTTTTTTTTTTTGGAATAAATATTCCTTGGGTAGCTGCAGTCCATTGGGTAACTTCTAGTTTTGAAAAAGTGAGTTTGACAAATTTTACCTGTTTTCTCATTGTTTTTATGGAAGAGAAAAATTTTTGAGGTACTTAAGCCATCATTTTTGTTGATATACCTCACCAAACTGTTTTTTTCAAGTAGCTATACCGTTTTATATCCTCATCAATGGTGTATTAGAGTTGAAATGTTTCTGTATCCTCACCAATACTTTGTGTGGTCAGTCTTTTTTGTTTTAGATATTCTTTTTGTTTTTAAAGATTTTATTTATTTATTTGACAGAGAGAGAGACAGCGAGAGAAGGAACACAAGCAGGGGGAGTGGGAGAGGGAGAAGCAGGCTTCCCACTGAGTAGGGAGCCTGATGTGGGACTTGATCCCAGGACCCTGGGATCATGACCTGAGCCGAAGGCAGACGCTTAACGACTGAGCCACCCAGGAGCCCTGTTTTAGATATTCTAGTAGGTGTGTAGTACTATCTCTTTGAGGTTTTAATTTTGTATTTTCCTAATGAATGATATATTAAATGTCTTTTCATGTATTTATTTGCCATCTGCATATCTTCTTTGGTGAAGTGTTTTTCCAATATCTTGTCCCCTTTTCATTGCATGTTTATTTATTTATTTTTTTTATTATTGAGCTTTGCAGTTTCTGTATATACTCTAAGAGCAAGTCCTTAATCAGAAATGTGATTTGTAAATATTATTTTCTAATATGTGACTTGTCTTTTGATTCTCTTAATTGTCCTTTAAAGAGCAGAAGGTCTTAATTTTGATGAAGCCCACTTTATCAATTTTTTATGTATGGATGATGCATTTGGTTCATATGTAAGAAATCAGTGCTTAATCCAGTGTTTTAAAATTTTTCTTTTAGAACTTTTATAGTTTAGGGCTCTTCTAGATTTTTCATAACTTTAGTTTTCATTTTAGGTTATGATCCATTTGAGTTTTTGTATATGCAAGATACGGACTGAAGGTTTGTTTCATTGTTTGCATGCTTATTTGCATGGGGCTATCAGATTCTTCCAAATCATTTGTTGAAAAGTCTATGATTTCTCCACTGAATTGCCTTTGCCCCTTTGTCAAAAATCAATTGACCATAAATATTTAGGGATTTCAGGACTCTCTCTTTGTTCCATTATCTATTTTTAGGCTATATTTATGGCAATACCACATTGTTTTTATTCTTATAGGGTTTTTTTAGAGTTTATTCTCAACAAGGGGCTCCAACTCATGACCCCAAGATCTAGAGTTTCATGCTCTGCAAACTGAGCCAGCCAGATGCCCCTATTATAGCTTTAATTAAGTCTTGAAGTTGGTAGTGTAAGTCTTCCAACTTTGTAATGCTTTTTCAAAGTTGTTGTGACTATCCTAAGTCATTTATATTACCATACAAATTTCAGAATCAGTTTGACAGTTTCTACAAAACGCCTCCTCTTTGTCCAGGATCACTTTGTATATATACAGTTCAATTTGGGATAATTCTTAACAATATTGATTGTCCTAATCTATGAAGACATCTATTTCTCCATTTATTCAGGTATTTTTTAAATCTTTCAGCAATATTTTGTACCTTTTAGTTTACAAGGCTTTTTACACATTTTGTAATATTTCTCACTCAGTATTTCATATTTTTGATGCTATTCTACATGTTTTGGTTTTGTTTTCTTTCCATTTCTGATTATTCATTGTTAATATTTAGAAATACAATTGATTTTTGTACATTGATTTTGTACCTGTAACATTGCTAAATTCATTCATTAGTTCTTGTATTTCTTTTGCAGATTCCATAGGGTTTTCTACATACATAATAATGTCATCTAAGAATAAAGACAATTTTACTTCTTCCTTTCCAATTTGGATGTTACTTACTTACTTGTGTATTTATTCTGACTAGAACCTTTAATATAGTGTAGAATAGCAGTAGTCTAATGAACATCTTTGTCTTGTTCCTTGATTTTTTTGGAAAAAAGAAAACATTAATTACCATTAAAGATAATTTTAGCTAAAGGTTTTTTTAGATGTTCTTTGTCAGGTAGTTTGCTGAGAGATGTTTTATTATATATTATAAATAAATATTAAATTTTCTCATTTTTTCTGAATGTATTTTCGATGAATACATTTTTTTCTTTTTTAATTTGTTGATTTTGTTTTCTTTATTGATTTTCTATTGTTGAGCCAAACTTGCATTCTTGGGATCAGTTCCATATGGTTATAATGCATTATCCTTTTGATATATTCCTTCCAAATTTTTGGGAAGGGATTTTGCATTTACGCTCATGAAAGATTATTCTGTAAGTTTTCTTTTCTTGTAATGTCTATCTAGCTTGGTATCAGGTAATTCTTCATAAAATGAATTGAA
>NW_027731325.1:0-312 GCF_054177405.1 Leptonychotes weddellii | reverse complement strand
ATGCTAAGCGAAATAAGTCGAGAAAGTCAATTTCATCATATGGTTGCACTTATTTGTGGAACATAAGGATTAGCATGGAGGACATTAGGAGAAGGAAGGGAAAAATGAGGGGAGGGGAATTGGAGGGAGAGATGAACCATGAGAGACTATGGACTCTGAGAAACAAACAGGGTTTTAGAGGGGAGGGGGGAGGGGGTATTGGTTAGCCCGGTGATGGGTATTAAGGGGGGCATGTACTGCATGGAGCACTGGGTGTTATACAAACACAATGGATCGTGGATCACCACATCAAAAACTAATGATGTATTGTAT
>NW_027731324.1:0-312 GCF_054177405.1 Leptonychotes weddellii | reverse complement strand
TTCCAAAAATAGACCCTAATGGCAGGCCCCACCTGCCCAAGGATGTTACAAGCAGACACGTCCAGAAACTCAAACCTAACTAAATGGTGAAGAACTGTCTCCTACAAAGCAAACCTGCAATGTTGGAGAAGAAAAGATTGCTTACTCAAATGTACAGATAACAGCATAAGGACTCAAGGATCATGAAAAATCAGGTAAAAAGGACACTGCCAAAGGAAATTAATAAAGCTCAATAACTAACTGTAAGGAAATGGAAATCTATGAATTGTCTGTTAATTCAGAATAGTCCTTTGAAGAAGTTTAGTGAATTAT
>NW_027731323.1:0-312 GCF_054177405.1 Leptonychotes weddellii | reverse complement strand
GTGTGCAACTTTTTCAGAAAATTAAACTTTGCATTGTTGCAAATATGTACTACTTGCAATTTCTTGAGGCAATTATGCTAATTTACTTCTAATGTTGCATATGAAGCCATTTCTTTTTTTTTTTTAAAGATTTTATTTATTTATTTGAGAGAGAGAGAATGAGAGAGAGCACATGAGAGGGGGGAGGGTCAGAGGGAGACGCAGACTCCCTGCCGAGCAGGGAGCCCGATGCGGGACTCAATCCCGGGACTCCAGGATCATGACCTGAGCCGAAGGCAGTCGCTTAACCAACTGAGCCACCCAGGCGCCCGC
>NW_027731322.1:0-312 GCF_054177405.1 Leptonychotes weddellii | reverse complement strand
TCTCTGATCCATTTATTGCTGTCTTTGACCCACTGTGAGCTAATCCTTGTACATGGTACACGTGGATGTTGCATATGGCTGTCCAGTTTCCCCAGCACCATTTGTTGTTTTGGTTTTTTTTTTAATATTTTATTTATTTATTTGACAGAGAGAGACACAGCCAGAGAGGGAACACAAGCAGGGGGAGTGGGAGAGGGAGAAGCAGGCTCCCCACTGAGTAGGGAGCCCGATGTGGGGCTCGATCCCAGGACCCTGGGATCATGACCTGAGCCGAAGGCAGACGCCTGACGAATGAGCCACGAGGCGCCCCCC
>NW_027731321.1:0-312 GCF_054177405.1 Leptonychotes weddellii | reverse complement strand
GCCCACAGGGAGACAAAGCAAGAGTGTGGCTGTAGGGAGAGCCAATAATCCTCTCTATCCTGGGATGGGACCGAGCCCTGGTTTAGAGGTTATGTACAAGGCCCCTCTCTTTCAGGTGTCCCCTGTAAATGGAGCAGAGGGAAAGATAGTCCATCAATGTGAAAGCCCCACCACAGTTCTCTGTTAGGGCAGGAACCCTGACAAGGCAAGAATCACATCTCCTTCCTCTCCCCAATACCTAGTACCAGGCCCTGCCCGCAGCGATGACTCAGGAATCTTACTGGGTGGATTTTAAACCATTTCTTCATTCTC
>NW_027731320.1:0-312 GCF_054177405.1 Leptonychotes weddellii | reverse complement strand
TAAAATTGGAAACTAGGTGGTTTTATAATTCAACTTTTTTTTTTTTTTTAAATTTTATTTTATTTATATTTATATTTATTTATATTTATAAAGATTTTATTTATTTATTTGACAGAGAGAGAGAGATCACAAGTAGGCAGACAGGCAGGCAGAAGGAGAGGGAGAAACAGGCTCCCCACTGAGCAGGGAGCCCGATGCGAGGCTCCATCCCAGGACCCTGGGATCATGACCTGAGCCGAAGGCAGATGCTTAACAGACTGAGCCACCCAGGCGCCCCTAGAATTCAACTTATTTTAAAGAGAATGACATGTG
>NW_027731319.1:0-312 GCF_054177405.1 Leptonychotes weddellii | reverse complement strand
TGTACACATAGTACACATTCAAACAGAATCAGATTTAGAAAAATCTTATTTTCTCTCACTATAATCCTTATCTATTGTTGTGTAATTAATGCAGTGGCTGAAAACAAACATTTGTTAGTTTACATTTTCCGGTGTCAGGAATCTGGGAGCAATTTAGCTGGGTGGTTTTGATTTAACATTTCTCACAAGGTGCTGCCCTGGGCTGCACATACCTACAGATTTAATTGGGGAGGGTTTTGCTTCCATGTTCATTCTTACGTCTCTTGGCAAGCCTGAGAAAATTTACTTCCAAGCTGATCACGTAAGGCCTCT
>NW_027731318.1:0-312 GCF_054177405.1 Leptonychotes weddellii | reverse complement strand
CTGTCACCGAGCCTTCAGTCGGAGCCTGGGAGCAGGAGGTTGCCCCCACCCACAGACAGACGGGGAGGCTTGGAGAAGGGGAGGGGCTTGCCCAGCGTCTCCTGTGCTGGGCGCTGGAGCAGGGCTCGCACCCAGGCCTGGGCAGAAGCAGGGTGGCCTCTCGGAACCCCCGGGTCTCCTTGAAATGCAGGTTCCAAGCTCCCACCCATTTGCAGCCTTAGGATCCTTGTGCCAGGGTCTGGGAGTCCCAGGGGGTTGGGGGCGGGGAGCAGAGCCCACACTAGGGAGCCCCCGGAGAGGGAGCAGCTAGAG
>NW_027731317.1:0-312 GCF_054177405.1 Leptonychotes weddellii | reverse complement strand
GTACCACCCTTAAAGCTGTATTTACAACAAACTCTGTGTTTACTCATTGTTCCTCCTAGTGGCCAAGAGAAGGTGGATCCGAACAAGAGGCCCCGGTGAGCTGGAGGCACAGACAGGATTAGTGCCCGCTGCTCTCCCTGCTCCCAGCCCATGCTGGGTGGTAGGCAGAAGTGCCCATTTGGTGTCAAGCAAACCAGGGTGGGGCCTGGCTCCACCTCCAGCTTTTGAGCCAAGTGTCAGGCAAATCATTTCTACTCTCTGCACCCCAGGTTCCTCATCTATAAGGAGGAGGTAAATAATCATAGCTGACCC
>NW_027731316.1:0-312 GCF_054177405.1 Leptonychotes weddellii | reverse complement strand
GTTGCTGAATTGCTGTATGAGTTCTAGCAATTTTGGAGTGGAGTCTTTTGGGTTTTCCACTTAAAGTATCATGTCATCTTTGAAGAGTGAGAGTTTGACTTCTTCTTTGCCAGTTTGAATGCCTTTTATTTCTTTTTGTTGTCTGATTGCTGAGGCTAGGACTTCTAGTACTATGTCGAACAAGTGGTGAGAGTGGGCATCTCTGTCATGTTCCTGACCTTAGAGGAAAATCTCTCAGTTTTTCTCAGAATGATATTCGCTGTGGGCTTCACGTAGATAGCTTTTATGATCTTGACGTTATGTTCCCTCTAT
>NW_027731315.1:0-4972 GCF_054177405.1 Leptonychotes weddellii | reverse complement strand
CCATTGAAGATGGCATTATCAGGGGCATCTTAAGACTGATGTATGTCTTTTTTTTTTTTTTTTTTTTTACAGATTTTATTTATTGGAGAGAGAAAGCAAGCAGTAGCGGGAAGGAAGGGCAGAGGGAGAGAGAGAAGCAGCCCCCGCCCCTGCTCAGCAGGGACCCCAACCTGGGGCGGTGCTTGATCCCTGGACCCAGGATCACAGCCTGAGCCGAAGGCAGACACTTAACCGACTGAGCCACCCAGGCGCCCCAAGACTGATGGTATGTCTTGCTTCCATTGAGTCCTGCCCAAGATTTATCTCTAGCCTTTGTTATATTAACTACTTGATACCCTCCCAAAAACTTATTTTACAAAACATTAACCAGAGTGGGTTTCCCTGTTGTTTATAAAAGAAAACTCTGACTAATGACAGCCATATTTTCCAGACACAGAAGAAAAATTTCAAAGACTTACTGCTAGCTGGGTAGCTAGGCCCAGTCATATGTCCACCACCGTTTTGTCTGTTACAAGAATGGGGTGAAAGGGGGGTGGGAATGGCAAGTGAGGAGTGGGAAGTGTAGGGGCTGAAGAGCCCCTGCTATAGCTCTTAGGACTGAGCCATCTTGACCTTCATTTATAAACATGAAAACATAATGAAAAATCACCAGTAACATGAAGGAAATCAGATGCTCCACAGAGTGGAAGCAAGGTGGCCAATGAAAGCAAACGACTCTCCTCTGAAACAATATATGCAAAAAATAGAGAACTTTTAAAATAAACTTTTGTGTGTTCAGTGAGATTCCAGAAGGCTAGAGTATACCGTAGAGGAGAATGAAACTTCAATGAAATACAAGGTCCTGAACAATCTGGCCCTGTCCATTTCTCCATCCTCACTGTCCACTGCTTTTCCTCTTGCTCCCATGATGCCTTCTTTCAGTTCTCAAATATGCTAACCTCCTTCATAACCCAAGCCATTGCACACACTGTTCCTTCTACCTGGGATGTTCTTTCTTGCCTTCTGCCAAATCCCACTCTTACAAATACAACAACTAATGCCTTTCCATCCTTTAAGTTTTAGCTTACATATGACTCCCTCAGAGAAGCCCTTTTTTTTTTTTTAAAGATTTTATTTATTTGACAGAGAGAGACACAGTGGGAGAGGGAACACAAGCAGGGGGAGTGGGAGAGGGCGAAGCAGGCTCCCCGCTAAGCAGGGAGCCCAATGCGGGGCTCGATCCCAGGACCCTGGGATCATGACCTGAGCCAAAGGCAGAAGGCAGACACTTAACGACTGAGCCACCCAGGCACCCCAGAGAAGCCCTTCCTGACAACTCTATTTACATACTGCTCAAGCACTGTCTGCCTGAGTCTCACACTCCTTTGATTCTGAGTGACCATGGGGCTAAGTTACTTGAGCACTGTTCAAGCCCTTCACCTGTAAACTGGGAATAATAAGAGTAAACCTCATAAGTTTGCTGGGAAGATTAAAGGAGTTCACAGATGTAATGCACTTAGAATTCAAGCACACAACCACACTCAATAGATGTTATTATTTCCTGCATAGCATTTATCACCCAATGAAATTCTGTTATATTTTTATTCACTTTTTTAAAAAATCTGTTCTCCCACAGAATAAAAGCTCCATGCAGGCAATGACTCTTCTATTTTGTTCACAGTGCCTGGTTCATATTTATTTGTTGAGAATATACAAATGAAAAAATTTTCCAAAAATGAATGAATAAAACATTATATGAATACCCTAGGATACTGTAGTGGCCCTGAAAATGTTCCACTCAGATATTTTTGCTGTAGGGAACACAAATGACTGACAGCCCTACCTGCTAATGTCTGGATCCACCACACTGGCACGGAGGCCAGACTTTCCGAGGGCTGCTTCTAGTCAACGACTGAGCATGGCAGAGGTCTTAGTTCAGGCTCATTCTGGAAAACTGCAAGACTCTTCTGACAAGAAGTTTGACGTGAAGACCTCCTCATTGGCAAGGTCAGACCTTTCTTGGAGTTGCACTTCACTTAGAAACTTCCTACCTACGCCTCTTTCCTTCCCTCTCTCCTCCTACAGGTATCATCCCATGTTGTGGTCCAGAGGCTTTTCTGCCTACTTCTGCTCCCTTCATAACAAATTCTTGCACGCTAATCCTGTGCTGGTGTCTGCTTCTTGGTAGACCCAAATTAACATAGTCAGAAACTTCAGAAGCACACCCTGTGGCGAGAATTTGTGGGCAAATCATTTAGGTGCTGTCAGGAGAAGCCAGTAAGGGAGGGAGAGAGAGAATCAGGACAGGAAAGGGGAACAAGCCAAGCAATGGTATGATTTCAGGCAAAATCTCTGCCTAACCCTGGAGGGAAGCTAGGCTTACCAGGGCAAGAAGTCATCCATTCACCCATTTCTGTGACTTCTATTCTCACCTTGAATTATGCTCATCTGTGTGGTCCAATCAAGCTTACCAGACAGGATTTTACAATGTACACTAGATAATGATATTTACAGTACTTACAATTTAATAAAATACTACATATATAATCCAATAACATTGTATTTGTGCCTGGTAGATAGTAGGCACTCAATAAATATGTATCGAATGACTAGTACAATATTAACAATATAAAATGCTAGAAAACTGCCAACACCCTATAAAAAATACAGTGGCCACACAAAGTTTTCATATAATTCCTTTTTCCACAAAAATTAAGTCCCAAATATGTACAAAGTGCCATCCCTCTTCCATTTTTATTCTTCACAGTTCCACTCCTCTCCAAATGCAGGAGTCTCATTCTTTTTGCTCACCTTTTCCTCTCAAACATCAGTTCTCTATTTCAATCCACTCAAGTTACATAGAGAAAGGGAAAGATGGTTCAGAACCTGAACCAGCAAAAGCTGCAATCCAACATCCTAATGTAACTGGTGAGCATTTCCTTAGGCCCAGACTAGAGGATAAAGACCAGAACAAAGAAGACTAAGCTGCTTCCTTGGTCCTTTTCTGTCATCACTCCAACAGTAACTTGAATCCCAGTGAAAGTACACCAAAGAAAAGAAGGGGAATCGTGATGTGAATGCTTCGAACTTATCTAAACCTCATTAGAGGGTATTTGCTGAGAGAAGCAGTCCCTGGTCCACTTTACCTTGCTAAGAAAAACAGGTGCTCAATAACTATAAGTGAAGTTCTTATGTGCCATTGGATGTCTGCCCTTTGAGTACTTTTGAAAACTCATAATGTTTTGTTATGACAATATGATTCTCACCTTTATCCAACTATAAGGAAATAATTTATGCGACAATAATTAGCCCTGTGGCTTGGTAATGATTCAAGAGTTAACACTTGAGAAGAATACAGGCTCTGGGATTAAAGCTAGGCCCAAATCCCAAATTAGCTTTCTCTAGCCATGTGAGCTAGGACAGATGAACCTGTTTTCTCACTGTTACATAATTATGTGGAATATTATTGTAAGGAATAGAAATACTACAAGAAAGTGTCATAAGGAGGTACTCACTAAAACTTGAGCATTACTTGTGGCAATATAACATAGTGTAATGAGCATGAAATTTGGAATCAAAACTCCTGGATGGTCTTATTTTGCTGATTGCCTCTATCAGGAACCCAATCCTTTTGAGTTTGCGTCCTCATGGATGAAATAATTGTAGGATAATTGTACTACCCACCTCAAAATATCATATAGAGGATCAAATGAGGTACTACATGTCAAGTGCATTTAGAATTATAAAGCATTTATTAACATGATCTAAATGCTAAAATATTTTTACTATAATGTTTTTTGATGCACACCTTTCAAAAATACATTCTCTACTTCTTGGCCTTATTGAATATAACCTTATCCTGAGTTCTCAAGATCATACCAATGTTTTTGATGTTTTTGCCTTTTTTAAGCTATCTAGCACAAGATTGCTGCCTTTTTAAAAACAGGTTTTCTTTTTAAATTTTCATTGTGGTATAATATACATAAAATTTAGTATTTTAATCATTTTTAAGTGTACACTTTAGTAACCTTAAGTACTTCACATTGTTTTGCAATCATTATGACTATCCATCTCTAGAACTTTGTCACCATCCCAAGCTAAAATCTGCACTCATTAAACAATAACTCTCCATTGTCACCTGATGATTACTTTTTTTTCCTACTCTTTCATCTGGTGTTGCTTCACTCATTAGCAGCAAAACATATTCATTTCTCTCCTTCACTCCAAAATATACTGCCAGTAATAACTTGCTATAAAAGCCGTTTCTTAAATATGTATGGAATCAGAAAAGACCCTGAATCGCCAAGGAAATGTTGAAAAAGAAAAACAAAGCTGGGGGCATCATGTTGCCCAATTTCAAGCTGTATTACAAAGCTGTGATCACCAAGACAGTATGGTACTGGCACAAAAACAGACATATAGACCAATGGAACAGAATAGAGAACCCAGATATGGACCCTCAACTCTATGGTCAAATAATCTTTGACAAAGCAGGAAAAAACATGCAATGGAAAAAAGACAGTCTCTTTAATAAATGGTGCTGGGAAAATTGGACAGCCACATGCAGAAGAATGAAACTCGACCATTCTCTAACACCATTCACAAAGGTAAACTCAAAGTGGATGAAAGACCTCAATGTGAGACAGGAATCCATCAAAATCCTAGAGGAGAACATAGGCAGTAACCTCTTTGACATCGGCTACAGCAATTTCTTTCAAGATACATCTCCGAAAGCTACTGAAACAAAAGAAAAAATGAACTTTTGGGACTTCATCAAGATAAAAAGCTTCTGCACAGCAAAGGAAACAGTCAACAAAACAAAGAGGCAACCCACAGAATGGGAGAAGATATTTGCAAATGACACTACAGATAAAGGGCTGATATCCAAGATCTATAAAGAACTTCTCAAACTCAACACCCAAAAAACAAATAATCAAGTCAAAAAGTGGGCAGAAGATATGAAAAGACACTTCTCCAAAGAAGACATACAAAT
>NW_027731314.1:0-312 GCF_054177405.1 Leptonychotes weddellii | reverse complement strand
TGTGTTTTCCCACAAATGGGTGTTATACTGTATTATTCTGCAGCTTGCTTTTTAAATTTAATGACATATTTTGGGGATCTCACCAGGATTGTAAGGCAGATTTACTTCTTTCTTTTTTTTTTTTTTTAAAGATTTTATTTATTTGACAGAGAGAGACACACTGAGAGAGGGAACACAAGCAGGGGGAGTGGGAGAGGAAGAAGCAGGCTTCCCGCGGAGCAGGGAGCCTGATGCGGGGCTCGATCCCAGGACTCTGGGACCATGACCTGAGCCGAATGCAGACGCTTAACGACTGAGCCACCCAGGCGCCCC
>NW_027731313.1:0-312 GCF_054177405.1 Leptonychotes weddellii | reverse complement strand
GATAAATAAAAAAAATCTTTTTTTTTTAAAAGATTTTATTTATTTATCTGAGACAGAGAGAATGAGAGCACATGAGAGGGGGGAGGGTCAGAGGGAGAAGCAGGCTCCCCGCTGAGCAGGGAGCCCGATGCGGGACTTGATCCAGGGACTCCAGGATCATGACCTGAGCCGAAGGCAGTCGCTCAACCAACTGAGCCACACAGGCGCCCAATAAAAAAACTCTTTAAAAAAAAAAATTTAAAAAAAATAAAGAGATGCACAGTACTGGTGAGGTGGGTTCACCAATGCAAGGACTGCATGGAAATAGCCAGT
>NW_027731312.1:0-312 GCF_054177405.1 Leptonychotes weddellii | reverse complement strand
TGAATTTAAAGATCTTTTCACATATTTAAGAGACAGTTTATCTCTTTTTAAAAATTGTTCATGTCTTATGTTCATTTTACTATATGATTTTTTAGTGCCTTGTCCGAAAATTTAAAAAAAAGTTATTTATGTATTTAGAGATATTAGCTCTTTGCCCAAGATATAAGTTGCAAATATTTTTTCTCAGTATGTCATTTGTCTTTCAGCTTTGTTTAGAGTATTTTTTGCACTTCCATCTTTTTTCCTTTTTATTTTTATGTAATCAAATTAATCAGTCTTTTCTTATATTGCATTTAGGTTTTGAGTCATGCT
>NW_027731311.1:0-312 GCF_054177405.1 Leptonychotes weddellii | reverse complement strand
TTCAAAGTAAACTGTTCAGGATGGACTTAGGGTCTATGCACATCTTCATAGCAATTTTCCTTCTATTGGAATTGTTAATTTATGTGCCTGTCTTCAGTGCAGGGAGGTGATTTGTATTTCTGGCTCTGGAATGAGACAACGACGGTTCAGTTTTGAGACATCTCAGTTACGTGTTCTGGTTGCTGTTCAAGTTACTTTCCTTGGCCTCTCTATGCCTCGGTCTCCTCATTTGTAAAACGGGGATGGTGGTGGACTGACCACGAAGTCCTGTTCCACGCTTTCAGTGCCATAAAGTCTGTAAATATCCTATGC
>NW_027731310.1:0-312 GCF_054177405.1 Leptonychotes weddellii | reverse complement strand
AGGGTGGGTAATAGGTACGTGATTCGAATGGGTATTACCAGCCATTTAGACCATTCATAAGTTAAACTAAAAAGTATTGCTTCAGAAAATTATGATATTTCACTGTAGTTTTGTCTAAATTCTCCTCTTGCCAAAATAACCGATGTCTGCCATTTTTCTAATTGTAAAAATGTATTACATATATATGAAGTTTGCTCAACTGAAAACCAGTATTTTTTTTAAATTTTATTTTATTATGTAATGTTAGTCACCATACATCATTAGTTTTTGATGTAGTGTTCCATGATTCATTGTTTGTATATAATACCCAGT
>NW_027731309.1:0-312 GCF_054177405.1 Leptonychotes weddellii | reverse complement strand
TAAAACAAAATCCACGAGGTTACTAATTTAAAAGGGAAGAGAGGTTTCTGGGTCTTTGTTTTGCTTGGTTTTGTTTTATATACAAGGGCATGAAGTTGATTTAAGATGTGGAGTTGGGAGAGGTAGTCGGATAAGAACTTTGAACAGTTCTTGTGGATATCTGTTCCTGGCCATCAAGATGTGGATATACATTTCTTGAGATATATATTACATCTTTCAGCTAGGAGACCGTGTAAAAATATGACAAGCGATGTTACACTGGGTATGGGAAGCAGACTTTCCCTCTCACTGGCTGCCATGATGGGCCCTGAG
>NW_027731308.1:0-312 GCF_054177405.1 Leptonychotes weddellii | reverse complement strand
GTGTCCATTCCAGCACTTCCTGGCCCAGCCCTGACCTCGGCCCAGCAGTACCTTGATCAGGAAGACACTGTTGTGACCACGGCGGAATGCGGCATCCACGGGGCTGGTGAAATTCTTCCACCTCTCTGAGATTAACTCCCGGACCCATGTGTGACTCTTCCACACAAACTCCCCTGAAAAACGCACACTCACTGAAGGACGCAGAACAAACTTTTGGCCGCTGAGATAGTTACAGAGAAGCTGTGGGTGATGCCCTCAGATAATTCCTAAGATCTCCCACAGACAGATACACCCTCGGGGAATAGGACCAGG
>NW_027731307.1:0-312 GCF_054177405.1 Leptonychotes weddellii | reverse complement strand
TTGCATTTCTATCTACTAATAATGAAGCAGCAGGAAGAGAAATTAAGAAAACAACCCCATTTATAACTGCATCAAAAACAATAAAATATCTAGGAATAAACCTAACCAAAGAGGTAAAAGATCTGTACTCTAAAAACTATAAAACACTTATGAAAGAAACTGAAGATGACACAAAGAAATGGAAAACATTCCATGCTCACAGACTAGAAAAACAAATATTGTTAAAATGTCTATACTACCCAAAGCAATTCACACATTTAATGTAATCCCTATCAAAATACCAACAGCATTTTTCACAGGGCTAGAACAAAT
>NW_027731306.1:0-312 GCF_054177405.1 Leptonychotes weddellii | reverse complement strand
GACGTTGCTCCAGTGGCTGAGTGGAGGGTGGGAGGGAGTGTGTCCCCCCGGGGACAGTGTGGTCTCAGGACCCTTGGGGTCACAGAAAGACCGGGGGTGCCTGGTGCGGCAGAGCTCCCAGGTATCGGAATGGGGAAGCCGGCTGCAGAGATGGAGCAAGGAGTGGCCTCTCAGCTTGGGGTTGCCATAAACCGTGATCCGAGGCACAGTTGGGCCACTGCTCTTCCAGCTGGGAAGGAGGCAAAGCTGGCGACATCACAATTCCGGACTTCAAGCTCTATTACAAAGCTGCCATCATCAAGACAGCATGGT
>NW_027731305.1:0-312 GCF_054177405.1 Leptonychotes weddellii | reverse complement strand
GATACACAATTTTCAAGGTGCTTCAAGATGAGTGTCACTTACCTCTTGGATCCTACAACAGGAGGCCCAGCAGGTGCTAAAGATGACAGCAAACAGGGACACCAAAAATAAATGAGGAAAAATAAAACATTTTAAAAAGATTTTGATATGCAATGTTGTAAAAGCATTATAAAAGTAATAATCATGAAAAAAATCAGAATTCAATTAGACTATGGTATTTTCAGTATTATGACTTGTGAATGGTGGTCAGCCCCTGAATCGCTTCCAAACACAGGGTCTCAGAAAGTCTTCATGTGGCCCTCCCTTGGGGAG
>NW_027731304.1:0-4972 GCF_054177405.1 Leptonychotes weddellii | reverse complement strand
ACAAGCAGGGGGAGTGGGAGAGGGAGAAGCAGACTCCCCACCGAGCAGGGAGCCCGATGCAGGGCTCGATCTCAGGACCCTGGGATCATGACCTGAGCCGAAGGCAGACGCTTAACTGACTGAGCCACCCAGGCGCCCCCTATTCACTTCTAATATGCAGAAATACTCTCCACATCTGGTCTTCCCCATTTTGTCTCTCACTATTCAGTGTGTTCTACCCAAACGGAACCATTTTGTTCCCTTAAGACGCCTCACATTTTCCTGTGATCCTGCTCCTCTGTGGGATGTTACCTTGTTGAAGCCCTTCCCAAATGATGTAATTTTTCCTTCCTTTATGCTCCATGGTGTTTGTACCACTTAGCCTTGTATTGCAGGTATTTATGCTGCCCTGTTGTCCATTACTGTGTACACTACATAGCACGGTTCATATTAGACTTCAGTTCATTTCCATGACAATGACTAGAATTTATTGAGCACTTAAATATTATTACAGTGATGACATTGTCATTTCCCTAACCATGCTTTTTGCATGTTATGTACACACAAATAGGTCTTTGTTTTGTGTGAATAGTATCACACTGTAGGTATTTTTCTGTTTTGTCCCTGAACATGTGATGAAAATCTTTTATATATATGTAAGTATGTCATTATTTTTAATGGCTACATAATACTCTATGAAATGGATGTTACCTGCTTGATTTAACCACCAGTGGACTTTTAGGAAGTTTTTAAATGTTTGATACTATAGCTAATGCTACAGCATAAGTCTTTGCACACGTGGGCAGATAGACCAGAAAGATAGCTTCTTAGAAACAGTTACTGGGACAGAGGGTATGTGCATCTTTAACTTGTTAGTGCCAAAATGCCTTCCCAAAACACAAAATTTGTGTTTCCACCAGTAGTGTGTGAAAGTACCCATTTCTCCATGACTGCATTTTATATTATCAACCTTTTTAATTTTTGCCAGTCTGTTGCACAAAAAATGTTCTCACTTGAATTTACATTTCTTTGTTTACTAGTGAGGTTAAATGTCGTTTCATATGTTGGCTATTTGTATTTCTTCTCTGAGAATTGTTGTTCATTATCTCTTTACCAGCTTTTCTATTAGGTTATCTTTTTCTTAGTGAGTTGTACCACTTTTTTTTTTTTAATAGATTTTCGATGGTAATCCTTTTCTCATACATTGCAAGTAGTTATTCCCAGTTTGTCATTTGACCTTTGACTTTATGGTACTTTTAGTGACTTAATTTTTAGGTAGGCAAATTGTTAAGCCTTCTTCTTTATGGCTTCTCCCTTAGAAAGGCTTTCCAGTCCTAAGATTATAAAACTGATAGTTTTATTTATTTATTTATTTATTTATAATTATTAATAATTTATTCTTATAGTTTTATTTAACTTTTAATCCTTTAATTCATTTGGATTTTGAGGTTTAATAAAGATGGTGATGTATGGGGCACCTGGGTGGCTCAGTTGGTTGAGTGTCCGACTCTTGATTTCAGCTCAGGTCATAATGTCAGGGTCATGAGATCAAGCCCCATGTTGGGCTCCATGCTCAGCCTGGAGTCTGCTCAAGTTTCTCTCCCTCTGCCCCTCCCTCTACTGGGTGTGTGCGTGTGCGTGTGCGTGCGTGTGTTCACTCTTTCGCTTGCTCTCTCTGAGTCTTTAAAAAAATAAAAAGTAAAAATAGAGATGTAATCTTTCCCTGTTCCCAAACTATTGAAACTTTTCCCACTGATGGGAAATACCAGGTATAGACTAAAAGTTCTCTATTTTGGGGCGGGGGGGGTTATTTCATCTTGATTCCTGTCCCAGTACTTTGATTTATTCTTTTATCTGATACTAACTTTAGGTCACCTTGTGGATGTCAATTTTTTTTTTTTAATCTTATTGGAAGTTCTATTTGGATTGCATTTAATTTAATGGATTACTTGGGGAGAATGGACCTCTTTGCAATATTAAATCTCCCATTTTACACTCAACAGTAAGTTTCTCCTACTTAATCAGTTCTTTTTGTTCTGTGGTAAGGGTTGTTCTTTTGTAAGGTTTTATAGCTTTTATAGCTTTTCCCTCTAGATCCTATACCATTTTGTTAAGATTTCTTCCTAGGTATTTCATAATTTTTATTACCACTGTGAATAGGATCTTCTTTTCTATTAGGTTTCCTATTGGATTTTGTTTACTATGTAATATTAATTTTTTTTTATGTTTATATCTGACCACCTTATTAGTCTTAATAATTGTTCAGTTGATTTCTTAGATTTTCTGAGTGCACAATTATATCATCTGCAGAAACAATAAGTTGTTTTCCCCTCATTTTTCTTGTCTTACTGAATTTTTAGGGATTTCTAGGACATTATTGTAGAGTAGCCATAAGAAGGGGCATCTTTCTCTTGTTCTTTAGAAGTACTCCTTTCTATTTTAACATTAAATTTGGTGCTTGCTGTGGATTTCTGATAGTCATTTTGTCAAGTTAAAAAAATTTCTTCTGTTTTTCACTTTCTGAATATTTTATCAAAACTCAGTGTTTATATCAAATACTTTGACAATTACTGAGATAATCATTTTTTTCTTTAATCTGTTAATGCAGTTAGTTATCTTAAATTATTTTTCCTGTTGTACTAGTCTTGCTTCCTTGGGATAAATGCTACTTGATCATGATACCACTAATACCATGATACTACTTGGTCTTTTTAATGCCTTACCACTAAATTTGATTTTATTTAGAATATTTGTGTCTGTATTCATAAGCAAAATAATTAGGCCTGTACTTTTTTTCCTTTTTTTTCTTATATCTCTCCTTGCTGTGTAATACTTTATATAGAGCTGGCACTTATTCATAAAATTATCTGAGCCTGGTGTCTTTCAGGATGGCATTTTGGCTGCCTTTTTAATTTTAATTATGATATTCAAGGGCTGTTAACATCATAACCACTTTTCTCTAATTGTGACCAAGTTGCTAATGTCATGAGACCTCAGGTTTTTTTCACTGTTATTGAGAAATAATTGACATACATCACTGTATTAAGATGTACAACATGATGGTTTGGTTTACATATCTGCAAAATGATTAGTTAGCACAATGGGTTCAGCTAACATCCATTTTCTCATATAGATACAATAAAAAGAAAAGCGGGGCGCCTGGGTGGCTCAGTCGTTAAGCATCTGCCTTTGGCTCAGGTCATGATCTCAGGGTCCTGGGATCGAGCCCCGCGTCGGGCTCCCTGCTCGATGGGAAGCCTGCTTCTCCCTCTCCCACTCCCCCTGCTTGTGTTCCCTCTCTTGCTGTCTCTCTCTCTGTCAAATAAATAAATAAATAATCTTTAAAAAAAGAGAAAGAGAAAAAAATTTCTCCTTGTGTTGACAACTATAAGGATGTATTCCCTTAACAACTTTCCTGTATATCATATGGCAATGTTAGCTGCAATCATCATGGTGTACGTTACATCCCTAGTCCTTACTTATAACTGGAAATTTGTACCTTTTGACCACCTTCCTCCAATTCTCCCTCCTCCCATCCTCCACCTCTGGTGACCACAAATCTGATCCCTTTTTCCTGTGAGTTTGGTGTTTTTGTTTTGTTTAGATTCCACATATAAGTGAGATCATACAATGTTGTCTTTCTCTGACTTACTTCACTTAGCATAATGCCTTCAAGTCCTTCCATATTGTCCCAAATAGTAGAATTTCCTCATTTTTTTAATGGCTAAATAATAATCCATTGAATATATACACATCTTTATCCACCCATGGACACTTCGGTTGTTTCCATGTCATGGCTATTGTAAATAATGCTGCTATGAACATGGGGGTGCAGATATCTCTTTGACATATTGTTTTCGTCTCCTTTGAATATATCCCTAGAAGTGGAAACTGCTAGATCATATGGTAGTTCTATTTTTAATTTTTTTTAGGAACCTTCATAATGCTTTCTATAGTGGCTGCACTGGTTTACAGTCCCACCAGCAGTGCACAAAGGTTCCCTTTTCTCCACATCCATGCCAGCTTTTATTATCTCTTGTCTTTTTGATGATGGCTATTCTAACAGCTATGAAGTATTATCTCATTGTGGTTTTAATATGTATTTCCCTAATGACTAGTGACACATCTTTTTATGTAAAATCAGAAAAAGTACTTTTTTGTACTTTATTGGCCATCTGTGTATCTTCTTTGGGAAAATGTCCGTTCAGGTCCTATGCCCATTTTTTTTTAATTGGGTTACAGGTGACCCTTGAATAACATGGGTTTGAACTGTGTGGGTCCACTTAAATGTGTATCTTTTTCAGTAAATAAGGTACAGTACCATAAATGTATTTTCTCTTGTGATTTTCGTAACATTCTCTTTCTTCTAGCTTACTTTATTGTAAGACTCTAGTATGTAATACATATAACATGTATATGTTAATCAACTGTTTATGTTATGGGTAAGGCTTCTTCCAGTCAACAATAGGCTATTAGTTAGGTTTTAGGGCAAAGTTACACTTGAATTTTAACTGTGTGACGACTTGGCACCCCTAACTTTCGTGTTGTTCAAGAGTCAACTTTTTTTTTGCTATTGAATTATAGGAGTTCTGTGTGTGTGTGTGTGTGTGTGTTATATAAAATAAGATTTTATTTGTTTGAGAGAGAACGAGAGCAAGCAAACACGAGCAGGGGGACAGAGGGAAAAGTAGACTACCTCCTGAAAAGGGAGCCTGACTTGGGGCTCCATCCCAGGACCCTGGGATCATGACCTGAGCTGAAGGCAGACACTTAACGACTGAGCCACCCAGGTGCCCTTTGCCTTTGTTTTTGAAAGAAATTTTCATGAGATGTAGGATTCTAGGTTGATAGTTTTTTCTTTTAGTACTTGAAGGATATTCCTCTACTGTCATCTCATTTGCCTTTTGTCCTACTGGAATTCTGCTTTCCTTATTTTGGTTCTTCTTTATATAACATGTCTTGCTCTGGTTGCTTTTAAGATTTTCTTCTGTAT
>NW_027731303.1:0-312 GCF_054177405.1 Leptonychotes weddellii | reverse complement strand
TGATCACATATGTATAATCTCCCCCAATGCAAAATTACCTGTGTGCAAGGATTTGTTGGCATATAAACCGTGACACTCAATTCTCACTATTCACAGTGGTTATGTTCTTTTTTAAAAAATATTTTTAAGATTTAATTTATTTATTTGAGAGAGAGAGAGAGAGCATGAGAAAGTGGGGCAGAGAGAGAGATAGGAAAGGGAGAAACAGACTCCCTGCTGAGTGGGAAGCCTGATGCGGGGCTCAATCCCAGGACCCCAGGATCACCACCTGAGCCAAAGGCAGCCTCTTAACCAACTGAGCCACCCAGGTGC
>NW_027731302.1:0-312 GCF_054177405.1 Leptonychotes weddellii | reverse complement strand
GCTGGGGGCTGCAAGCTGGATCTCCTGCAATTGACCTGTGTCTGCAGGGCAACAGGACACATGCGGGCAGCCTCCTGGCAAGTTCCCGACAGGGCTGCTCACGCATCTACCAGAGGTCTCGCGAGGACACAGTCGGCCCCACCCAGCGGTCTTTGGAGTGGATGCAAAGTTCACATGATGAGACTCCCCGCTGCACCTGGTCTTGGCGCTGGCCCCGCCCCCACCGGCCCGGCCCCGCCCCGCGCTCACCCACAGCCTTGCAGGCCTTGGTGTGGGGGTCCAGCTGGAAGCCCTCCTCACAGTCACACTTGT
>NW_027731301.1:0-312 GCF_054177405.1 Leptonychotes weddellii | reverse complement strand
CTAGTTAATACTCCCCAACTCCTGTACTTCTGTAACGTAAAGCACTAGCACTTTATTAGGCAGAGAATTTTCTCAAGATTTACAGTGAAATCTCCCTGGTTTGTGCTCACACGGGGGGCAGTGAATAGTTTGAATTATGAGATACTTTTTCAGAAATGCCATTTTTATTACTTTCAAATGGGCACAATAAATATGCTAGGCTAACAAAATGTTGCCAGGATGTTTTGCCAAATATAGATCTTTGTGTGAATGTATCAGAATGATATGTAATTAACTTTTATTGTTTATACATCAGTGTGAGCTACTAAAGTG
>NW_027731300.1:0-312 GCF_054177405.1 Leptonychotes weddellii | reverse complement strand
TTTTAGGGCAGTGAAAATACTCTGTACGATACTATAATGATGAATACATGTCATTACACATCTGTCCAAACCCATAGAATGTACAAAACCAAAAGTGAACTGTAACATACACTACGGACTTTGGGTGATAATGATGTGTCAATGTAGGTTCATCCGTGATAACAAACATATGGCGCTGGTGGGGATGTGGATACTGAGGGATGTTGTGCATTGTGTGCCTGGGGAAGGAGGGTGTATGGGAAATCTGTGGACCTTCTCTCGATTTTGTTATAAATCTAACACCGCTCTAAAAAAATAAAGTGTATTTTTTTT
>NW_027731299.1:0-312 GCF_054177405.1 Leptonychotes weddellii | reverse complement strand
TCAGCTTCCTGGTCCTTTAAATGGTAATATTGTTGAACTTTGGCATTGAAACATTTTTCACTAACTGTTGGTCCTAAAATGTGTATGATTTTCATTATGTCCTAAGGTAATTTAAGAAATCAAAATTAATCTGTACCATACACTGACAGATTGCTTTGTACCACCAAATTCACATATTAAAACATTTCCCCCAACAATGATTTGAATCCTACTCAAAGTAGATAATGCTCAGGTTTATTTAAAAAAAAAAAAAAGTTTCAATTTTAAATCCTGTAACTATAGAGATAACATTCATTTCATAAAAGCACTGAG
>NW_027731298.1:0-312 GCF_054177405.1 Leptonychotes weddellii | reverse complement strand
CACTGTACCTGGATAATTGGTCAAAGCCCTGTCTAGATGTGTTGCAGTGAAAGTATTTTTTTAAGATGCAATTAACATTTAAGTCGGCAGACTTTGAGTAAAGGAGCTGGCCTGCCAGCACATGGGTGGGCCTCGTCCAATCAGTTGAAGATGTTAGGAGGAAGCACACTGACCTCCACTGAAGAAGTGCGAATTCTGTACCCATAGGGTCTCTAGGTTCTGGCTGCAGCATCAGCTCTTCCTTGGGCCTTCGCCTGCTGGTCCACCCTGCAGAATTGGGACTCTCCAGCCTCCAGAGTTATATGAGCCAAT
>NW_027731297.1:0-312 GCF_054177405.1 Leptonychotes weddellii | reverse complement strand
TCAAAATTCTTTCACTGATGTTAATGAAAAAGAGGTCCTACTTCCCTGGTGATTTCTAGGCGGAGATAATAAACAATTCTTAGTAAATCAAATGCTTTAAAATTTTGAAAAGCATCATCATCATCGTCATCATCACCATCATCATCATCATCATCTTGTGTTGGAGGTTTACTGTGAGTCAAGCATTGTTGGATGTTTTGTATGTTACCCTGACCCTCAGAGCAGCCCATAAGATAAGCATTATCTTTCTCGTTTTACGATGAGAAACATGACATTCAGAGGAAGTTTAAATGATTTGGTCAAGCTCACTTG
>NW_027731296.1:0-312 GCF_054177405.1 Leptonychotes weddellii | reverse complement strand
GGGGGAGTGGGAGACGGAGAAGCAGGCTTCCCGCGGAGCAGGGAGCCCAATGCGGGGCTCAACCCCAGGACCCTGGGATCATGACCTGAGCCGAAGGCAGACACTTAACGACTGAGCCACCCAGGCACCCACAGCATGTGGTTCTAATCTGGTTCCTTTTGCTATAAGGCCCACTCATGGGACAAATGGTGAAGATTACATGGAGTCTAAAGATTAGATGGTAGTAAGATATTGGTGTTAATTTCCTGATTTTGATGATTGTACTATTACGTAGGAGAATTTCCTTCTTTGTAGGAAACACACTGAAGTATT
>NW_027731295.1:0-312 GCF_054177405.1 Leptonychotes weddellii | reverse complement strand
GAGATTTTTAAAACAGTCCTGGGTCCTTCACCTTTGTTGGTAAGAGTAGCTCTGGGTTAGAAAGAGTGACTTTGGCCCATGTCCCATCACATGTGACTCCAACCCCACCCCTCTGGTTGGACACCCGTCATCACTCATGACACCTCTGCCAGAGAAGAAAATCAAAGAACTCGCCGCCATTACAGTAATACTCCCTCGATGGCATCATCAAGCCTTCTGCACACAGGAATGCAGAAGAGAAGCAGATGAGCCATCGGCGTGGTGTGGTTTGGGCTGGTGGGCCTGAGGGTGTCTCTTCTCAGGGTCCTGATG
>NW_027731294.1:0-4972 GCF_054177405.1 Leptonychotes weddellii | reverse complement strand
TATCAAAATACCAACAGCATTTTTCACAGAACTAGAACAAATAATCCTAAAATTTCTACAGAACCACAAAAGACTCTGAATAGCCAAAGCAATCTTGAAAAAAGAGAGCAAAACTTGATGTATCACAATCCCAGATTTCAAGATATACTGCAAAGCTGTGGTAATCAAAACCGTATGGGACTGACCCAAAAACAAACACATAGATCAATAGAACAGAATAGAGAATCCAAAAATAAACCCATGCTTTTATGGCCGGTTAGTCTATAATAAAAGAGGCAAGAATATACAATTTGAAAAAGACATTATCCTCAACAAAAAGTGTTGGGAAAACTGGGCAGTTACATGCAAAAGAATGAAATCGGACCACTTTCTATACCATACACAAAAGTAAACTCAAAATGAATTAAAGACCTAAATGTCAGACCTGAAACCATAAAAGTCCTAGAAAAAAACATAGGCACTAATCTCTTTGATATCAGCCACAGAAATATTTTTCCAGATATTTCTCTTTTGGCAAAGGCAACAAAAGCAAAATTAAACTATTGGGACTAGAGTAAAATAAAATCTTTTGCACAGCAAAAGAAACCATCAACAAAACAAAAAGACAACCTACTGAATGGGAGAAGGTACTTGCAAATGATGTATCCAATAAGGTGTTAATGTCCAAAATATATAAAGAATGTATACAACTCAATAACCAAAAAAACAAATAATCCAGTTAGAAAACGGGCAGAGAACATGAATAGACGATTTTCCAAAGAAGAAATACCGATGGCCAACAGACACATGCAAAGATGCTCAACATCACTCATCATCAGAGAAATGCAAATAAAACTACAATGAGGTACCACCTCATTCCTGGAAGAATGGCTAAAATCAAAACCACAAGAAACAATAAGTGTTGACAAGGATGTGGAGAAAAAGGAATCCTCGTGCACTGTTGATGGGAATGCAAGCTGATGCAGCCACTGTGGAAAACAGTATGGACACTCCTTAAAAAATTAAAAATAGAATTGCCATATGATTCCGTAATTCCACTACTCGGTATTTACCCAAGTAGTTACAAAAACACTAATTTAAAAAGATATGTTCACCCCTATGTTTATGGCAGCATTATTTATAATAGCCAAGATAATGAAGTAGCCCAAGTGTCCATCAATAGATTGGATAAAGAAGATGTGGTATGTACATACAATAGAATATTACTCAGCCATAAAGAAAGAATGAAATCTTTTGCAACAACATGGATGGATCTAGAGGGGATAAGGCTAAGTGAAATAAGTCAGTCAGAGAAAGACAAATACCGTGTGATTTCACTCACCTGTGGAATTGAAGAAACAAAGCAAACAAACACATAAAAAAAGAGACAAACAAAAAAACGGACTCAAATACAGAGAACAAACTGATGGTTAGCAGCGGGGAGGTGAGTGGGGGGATGGGGAAATAGGTGATGGGAGTTAAGAGTACACTCATCAGTATGAGCACTGGGTAACGTATGGAATTGTTGAATCACTCTACCATACACCTGAAACTAATATAACACTGTGTGTTATAGTTGGATTAAAAAAGAAAAATGTCTTAAAGATGACTTCTTTGTGAATGCAACTAGGTCCCACTTTTCAGAGCAGGAAGATGATGGAGGGACACCTGGGTGGCTCAGTTGGTTAAGCGTCTTCCTTCAGCTCAGATCATGACCCCAGAGTCCTGGGATCGAGTCCTGCATCAGGCTCCCTGTTCAGTGGGGAGTCTGCTTCTCCTTCTCCCTCTGCTTCTCCCCCCTACTCATGCTCTCTCCCCCTCTCTCACTCACTCACTCTCTCTCTCAAATAAACAAATAAATAAAATCTTTAAAAAAGAGAGAGAAAAAGAAAGATAATGGAGTGGTTTGGCACTGTGGCTTGGTTGTATAGACCTTAAATCATGCCCACACCTACCTGGCTTCGGTCACCACAGTTCTAGGAAAAACTCTGTATAAGATAGCTGATTCACTTCTGGTTGATACTTTTTTTGTTGGAATGTGTTCATGTCCTGTGCATTTTTGGTAGCTCTTCTTTCTTGTGCCAGAGTCAAGACAGAACAACAAGAGTGTTTAAATAACTGTCCTGGGAAATAACAATGAGCAAGCACTGCTTCCATGCCTTCAGCTCATACACATTTCTTCCCAATCCTCTAACCTTCAAGATTCCTCTGTTCTTGCTTAAAAGGGCTCATGAACTTGTGCTTTAAAGCCTATTAATATTTTCCATCATATCAACTTGTGGGGAGCAGGATGTGCAATTTAATAAATAGTTGTTGAATTATCCTTGTCTTACCAGGAGGTAACTCTGAGGACACTGTGAGGACATCACGAGATGAATCCACAGGCTGTCAGTCTTGGTGAGAAATGCATGCAAAAAAAAAAAAAAAGAATTCCAGTACATGGCACCAGAACCAGAATACCCTGATCAACTGACTTTCTTAGAGATATGAGAAAGAAGTTGATTCTGAGTTTATATGGGAGAAGGGGAATTGGGAAAACTGTGACAGGGACCATCTACACAGGAAGGGCTTTCATCCCATATAAGAGCTTCAGTAAGGACTGGAGATGAGAACAGGTGAGGGGTGATCCAGGCAGCACCCCCCATAGGCCTGCAGCTGGTACCTGCGGGATGGGACCCAGGGAAAGGCCTGGGAACACAGGTAGAGTTAAGGGTAGAAATCCTTGGGCATAGGTATCCCGGCTTTTGGAAAGTTCCTGTTAGGTTACTTGGCTTTTACAAAGACTTACATTAGTACCTGTTTTTGCTGATGGAAAGAAATCTGAAGAGAATTTTTCACTTTTATGATAAAAGCCACAATATAGAGCTGCGCTGCTCCTTCCCCAGGAACCACCCTCAGCATCCCTGCATCCGGCCACCAGGGCTTCGAACTGTGTCTGTGAGCATCTGTGCTTTCTCTCCATTGACTGTGTGCATCTGTTAGCAAGATGTGTCCTAAGGTTGCAGAAAAGCCTGAGAGGTCTGGGAACACTCAAAAATTTTTCCATGTAAATTAATGGTAATGGCTTCTTCAGCTTTACGCCACTTTGGTTTATGAAAGTGTTCCTAGGAACACTCTACTTCCGGCCGGATAGCAAGGGAAAGCTGCTCCAGTGTGGCATCCATGGGACCTGGGATTCGTGTTTCTGGAAGGTGACTGACCACAGAACCAGAACTCGGGAAGGTGAGACCCCAAAAGCAGGGACCAGTTAAAAGGCTTTTGCAAAGTGATGGCTGGATAACCTCAGTGGGCTAGAGAGGGGGGCAAAGAGGGAAGGAACAAGTGGTAAGCAGGGCATAGAACAATCCCCAGGGGACCCCATCGTAATAGAGAAAATAGCATCACATTAACAGTAACAAACAGTGTTTTACTACATCGGCTACGTAGTCCCTTAGTAAGTGGTCAGTAAATATTGTTGAATGTGTCTATCAATTAACTGATTAACTGAATTTTGCTGGTCATTGTGTGCTGTGTAGGTCTTCTCACCCTCTTCAGAGTCCTCCTGCCCCAACAACCCTGATCCTGGGGGTCCTCGCGAGGTGTCAGCGTGCTCAGGAACGGAGCACACTCAGCGGCTCTGCGGAGTGTCCTGTTCTCCCCTGGCCGGTCCCCCGGGGCGGGCGGGGATACAACTCTGAGGTCTTGCAAGCAGGAAAAGCCATGATGGTACATGGTGTCTGCCCCCGGTTGCAGGGACTGCCTAAGGGTGGCAGGTCCCAAAGCCAAAGCCCCACCATGATTGAGCCCACACTGTCACCAGCCACCGCCCTGTGCTGTGGCTGCTACCAGTGCTGACCTTCCCCGCCTCGTCTGCACTCACATCATCCTGCCCTGATGTCTCAGCTGCCGTGGAAAGAATGTCCTCCCCCACCTGGTACCATGCCCCGGACTCTCCATGTCTCACTGGGAATGTTTCTCATTGCTTTTTTTCCACATGCCTCAGGCCCAAGTCCATAGGGACATCCACTTGCTCTTGGTCCATGACATTAATCACTCAAAAGACCTCTAGTAATTGGGTCAAAGACTGAACTGAACACCATTGCCTGACTCTTTTCCCTTACAATGACTCTGTTTGCTTTGGTTTTCGTTAACATGCCCCTCAGTCTTCATTCCAAGACGCCCCTGGCAGGCGCACTTCACCATTTCTGGAGACCTAACCAGACTCGTCAGAATCTCCAGACCAGCCGAGTTGAAGTTCAGATGGGACAGTCACTGCCTAAGTGCACATGACATCATGGATGTGGAATTGATAAATATTTGTGGTTATCCATATGGCTTTCCAACTACTCTTTCTAGCTGAATAACCTAGTCAACTTTACCCTTTTCCCTACATACTTTGCTATTGCCCCCTGTTTTTGTACCAATCCTCCCTACAATTAGGTCAAAGTGTAAATTTCTGCATATATTACATGTACTAAAAGTGTATTTGTGGAATGTCAAAGTGAAAAAGTATAGAGAAATTCTTCACTGGTGCCCCTTGCTCTCCAAGGTCCTTCAAACCAGATATTCAAATAACGAATAAGATATTAACAGAATCATGGTAAAGTTGAAATCGTCATTCAGAGGCTCTGCTCTTAATTGAACTAGTATGGAATGGATTAGCAACAGCTAAGGTAACTTATTGTCCTTAAAGGAAATCGGATTATGTGTTTTTATCTGAATATTTAACTGTGTTTCCCTTATTTTCTGTTAGCGAAAGAACGGGAGAACCCTTACATTTTTTTCTTTTCTTTTCTTTTTTCTTTCTTTCTTTTTTTTTTTTTTTAGAGGGGGCTTTTGGGAGGAGGGGCAGAGGGAGAGGGAGAGAGAGTATCCTAAGATCCTAAGCAGGCTCCACACCCAGTGCAGAGCCTGACGTGGGGCTCGATCTCACGACCCTGAGAGAATGACCTGAGCCAAAATCAGGAGTCAGATGCTTAACCAACTAAGCCACCCAGGTGCCACAAGAACCCTT
>NW_027731293.1:0-312 GCF_054177405.1 Leptonychotes weddellii | reverse complement strand
GCTGGGGCGTAAGGGAATGGCCAAGGTCCTGCTTGCGGCTGTGCTGGCCTCTTGGCTGTCTTTTCTGTTCTGATCCAGCGCTTCCCGGTGTTCTAGCTCCCTGCCCCGCGGGCCCCGCTCCCTCTGTGTGTGTGTGTGCCCTGATCTGTCTGGGGCACCTGCTGGGGTCAGGTGTGCCCCTGGGCCAGACATCCACCTCACCTTGGCCTCTGGCAGGAGCTGGGTGGGCAGCTGGAGGGAAGAGTGGGGCCCAGGGTTTCCAGATAGAGAGAACGTCTTTGACACTCGGGAGGTAGGGATCACGAGGGTGGG
>NW_027731292.1:0-312 GCF_054177405.1 Leptonychotes weddellii | reverse complement strand
GGCGCCTGGGTGGCTCAGTTGTTAAGCAACTGCCTTCGGCTCGGGTCATGGTCCCAGGGTCCTGGGATCGAGTCCCATATCGGGCTCTCTGCTCTGTGGGAAGCCTGCTTCTCCCTCTCCCACTCCCCCTGCTTGTGTTCCCTCTCTCGCTGTGTCTCTCTCTGTCAAATAAATAAATAAAATCTTTAAAAAAAAAAAAAAAAAAAAGTTGGTAACCAGGATTCTAACTTGAATTTTTAAGGACTGTCAATCCAACATTTTTATTTTCAAACCCATACTCTTTAACCTAATTCCACTTATTGTATTTTTTTT
>NW_027731291.1:0-312 GCF_054177405.1 Leptonychotes weddellii | reverse complement strand
GCCCCTCCTTCCTCCCTTCCTCCCCTCTGTAGGCAGGGTGCTCAGAGCCCCTTTATAAACTTCTTGCTCTTCGAAGGCAGAGGCGGGATGCCTCATTAACTTCCCTAGCTAATTTTACAATTTAACCAAATACCACATTCCGGCCTCCACGCAGCCAGCTCTGCAGCGTCTGACTTTTACAGCTGCGCCGTGTAGGTGCAGAAGGTGATCCGGGCCGGAGCCGGGGCAGGGTCTCGGGAACTAAAGTGGGAGATGGAGAACGGGGTGTGTGTGTGTGTGTGTCTCTGTGTGTCTGTGTGTATCTGTGTGTGT
>NW_027731290.1:0-312 GCF_054177405.1 Leptonychotes weddellii | reverse complement strand
GGGGTGTAGAGGACTGGAACCCAATGCTCTTAAGGAGCCTGATCAAATCAGATTTCTGAACCACCCCCCCGGCTTCTCTAGGGGTCCTGAAGGCCGTGGAACACATCAACAAGACCCTAGGCCCCGCTCTGCTGGAAAAGGCAAGAGGGAGCCTGCTCCTTGCCCCCATGTCCTTGTCACCTCACCCCCAGCAGCTCTCTCCTGGGAGAGGCCTTGCTTGGCCCGCCAGCCTGTCTCCCCCAAATACCTGCACTTCCTCCCGCACATGCCCTGACTCCTGAGAAATGTGACCTCTGCTCTCCCCCCCCCCCC
>NW_027731289.1:0-312 GCF_054177405.1 Leptonychotes weddellii | reverse complement strand
CCTGCTGTTTATAATGTTGAATTTCTGTAAAATAAACTGTATTTGCAAATCCAACATTGAGCTTCTGGACTACGCTAACTCCACTGCTGAACCTCAATGGAAAGGGTCGACCATTTGCAGTTGAAATGATCTGAAAATGTAGCCTCTGTCCTTTTAAGTCAGTTGACTTGTCGCACCTTTCTTTGTAAGACTTGTATGGCACTGGCAGAAAAGTTTTTTAAAAGCCATAGGCTTTTCCTTGTCCTTAGCTGTAATAATGCATCTGACTTTGGTTTCCTTGAGAACTGTATTTCCGTCCATCTCCTGTGTACT
>NW_027731288.1:0-312 GCF_054177405.1 Leptonychotes weddellii | reverse complement strand
TATTATTGAGACTGCCCCTTGGCTTTCATCATAATTAGGATTTTGGCAGTTGGTGTGAGATAAGTGTTCTACATTATGTTCAGGAAGTATCCGTCTCTTTGTGATTTTCTGAATTTTATCAGGAAGGGTTGCTGAATTTTAGCCTTTGCATTTTGATACATATTGAGATTATTTTTAAGTTGAACTCAGTGATGTATTATTTCATATTCTGAAGTTTTCTATCAAAAACCATCCTTTCATCCCTGGAATAATCCAAATTAAATTTATTTTGATAATATTTTATTTCCGGTTTTTAAAAATCTCTCTCACTTG
>NW_027731287.1:0-312 GCF_054177405.1 Leptonychotes weddellii | reverse complement strand
CATATATATGAACTGATATGAATATGAATGAATTATATATACATGGCTCATGTGATTATGGAGGCTGAGATGTCCCAAGGTCTGCAGTTGGGAAGTTCTAGTCTGAAAGCCATCAGACTCAAGATCCAAGAAGAGCTGATGTTTCAGTTCAAGTTCAAAGGCAGGAAAGTACCCATGTCCCAGTACAAAGCAGTCAGGCGGGAGAAGTCCCTTGTTACTCACAGGAGGGTTAGACTTTTTGTTCTATTCAGGCCTTCTAACAGATTAAAATATACCCTAAATCTCTAGTATATGGTGTATTCTATTCCCCTG
>NW_027731286.1:0-312 GCF_054177405.1 Leptonychotes weddellii | reverse complement strand
TATGCAAAGTCTTAGAGTATGAAATAACTAGGGGAGAGTGAAACCCATGCTTACTAATCTCTAGAATTTTGCATGAATCATTAAAGTCATTGAGGCTTCTGGGCAAAGTGGAAGGTTCAAATCTGGCCTAAAATTTCAGTTAATTGGGGGCGGAGCAAGATGGCGGAGGAGTAGGAGACCTGGATTTCGTCTCCTCTCATGAATTCAGCTGGATAGGGATCAAACCATTCTGAACACCTACAAACTCAACAGTTGATCGAAGAAAGGAATAGCAACAACTCTCTGAACAGAAAAGCGACCACTTTCTGGAAG
>NW_027731285.1:0-312 GCF_054177405.1 Leptonychotes weddellii | reverse complement strand
TGTGAAAACAGGTACTAATGCAGGTCTTTTTAAAAACAAACTGGTGTAACTCGAACTTTTGAAAATTGAGGGATATTTGTATATTCTTTTCTTTTTTTTTTTTTTTTAAAGATTTTATTTATTTGAGAGAGAGAGAATGAGAGACAGAGAGCATGAGAGGGAGGAGGGTCAGAGGGAGAAGCAGACTCCCTGCCGAGCAAGGAGCCCGATGCGGGACTCGATCCCGGGACTCCAGGATCATGACCTGAGCCGAAGGCAGTCGCTTAACCAACTGAGCCACCCAGGCGCCCTGTATATTCTTTTCTAAGACTG
>NW_027731284.1:0-312 GCF_054177405.1 Leptonychotes weddellii | reverse complement strand
TTGTTTTTGAGGGGGGCTGTCCTGTGCATTGTGGGATCCCTGTCCTCTGCCCATTTGATACCATTAGCAGTCCCTCCTCAGTGGTGACAATCAAAAATATCTTCAGACACTGCCAAGTGTCCCCTCGGGGGCAAAATCACCCCTGGTTGATAACCGTGCCCCACACCAATCTCGCTTATCCCAACCAACCTTTTTTATTATTCTTTTTATTATTCTAAAGATTATTCTGTTAAATGTGAGTTAGGCAATGTTTTACTATTTTATTCATGACAAAACGCGGGCACAAAGTTCATTCTTGTTCTTGGTTGTACA
>NW_027731283.1:0-4973 GCF_054177405.1 Leptonychotes weddellii | reverse complement strand
AAGTATGGAAGTTCCTCGAAAAGTTAAAAATAGAGTTTCCTACAATTGCATTACTAGGTATTTACACAAAGGATACAAACGTGATCTGAAGGGGCACCTGCACCCCAAAGTTTATAGCAGCAATATCTACAATAGCCAAACTATGGAAAGAGCCCAGATGTCCATCAACAGATGAATGGATAAAGAAGATGTGGTATATATGCCCTATGGAATATTACTCAGCCATCAAAAATGATAGACTCTTACCATTTGCAGTGACATGGATAGAACTGGAGGGTATTATGCTAAATGAAATAAGTCAATCAGAGCAAGACCGATATTATATGATTTCACTCACATGTGGAATTTAAGAAACAAAACAGATGAACATAGGGGATGGGAAGGAAAAATAAAATAAGATGAAATCAGAGAGGGAGACAAACCATACAAGACTCTTAACTTTAGGAAACAAACTGAAGGTTGCTGGAGGGGAGGTGGGTAGGGGGGCTGGGGTAATTGGGTGATGGGCATTAAGGAGGGCACCTGATATAATGAGCACTGGTTGTTATATGCAACTGATGAATAAATGAACTCTATGTCTAATGATACACTATATGCTAATTAATTGAATTTAAATAAGATTAAAAAAAGGAAAACAATATGTGTATTTCTCAAAAAATTAAAAAGAATTACCCTACAATCCAGTAATTCCACTACTGTGTATTTACCCAAAGAAAACAAAAACATGAATTCAAAAAGATATATGCACCATTATGCTTATTGTAGCATTATTTACAATAGCCAAGATATGGAAGCAACCCAACTGTCCATCAATAGATGAATGGATAAAGAAGATGTGATATGTTTATGTGCTTCATATTTGTATATGTGTGTATACACACACGTATATATGATGGAATATTACTCTGTCATAAAAATAATGAGATCTTTGCATTTGCGTTAACATAGATGGACTGTGAAATAAATCAGCGAAAGACAAATGCCATGTGATTTCACTCATGTTAAATCTAAAAAAACAAAACAAACAAACAGACTTAAATACAGAAAACAAACTGGTGATTGCCAGAGGGGTGGTGAGTGGGGGGATTGGCAAAAAAGATAAAGGGGATTAAGAGGTACACATTTCTAGTTTTAAAAAAAATAAGTCACAGAGATGAAAAGTACACTGTAGGGAATATAGTGAATAATATTAGAATAACATTGTATGATGACTATACTTAAGGTGGTGGGTATCAAGTAATACATAGAATTGCTTAATTCACATGTTGTACACCTAAAGCTAACAAATTTGCATGTCAATTATATAAAAAAGGAAGACACACACTGCAACATGGATGAACCCTTTAGATTATGCCAAATGAAATAAGCTAGTTTGTTCACAAATGAAGAAATACTGCATGATTCTACTCATATGAGGTACTGTACAGTAGTCAGACTTACAGAGACAAAAAGTACAATGGTGGATTCCAGGAATTGAAAGCTGGAGGGAAAGGGAAGTTACTGTTTAATTGGTATAGTGCTTCAGTTTTGCAATATCTAATTATTTAATAAAAATTATATTTAAAATTATTAAAATGGCAAATTTTATGTGATATATATTTCACATAATTAAAAAAATTACCTGGAAACATCACGCATCAGTAGTGTTGTGTATACTTCCTATGTGGTAAATATTTACATATTTATCTCTAATATTATGAACGTAGTCATACATATCTTCAGTATTATATATATCACATACTTCCATTGTTAAATATGAATTCACAAGAATAACATTTTACAGGTTAACATGTGTACTAATAAATACATCTCAAGTATTTTATGCATATAGCTATATGTCTTAGTGGTATAGTCACATCTACATTTTAATATATGCTATATAACTTATTTTCAATGTACATATACAATATATTGCGTATTATTGTAATAAATGTGCTGTATATATTATAATAAATGTATTATTGTGTATGAAATGTATACATATCACTTGTTTACATCCATATAGAATTTGTATATATATAAAATTCATACAAATCATCCCCAAGATCAGCATAGCCCTTCTCCAAAAGTGAATACACACACATTTATGCATGCACGCATCTCAATACTTGAAAACATAAAGCACAATTCTGTACACACAGCTATATTTCCAGGGTTACATATACACATGTGACTCCAATGTGGTCCACACATACCTGCATACTTCTTTAGTGATGGATATATGCATATGAATCTTCAAAGTTGTTCACACATATGTAAACATATACATGAACATACACAGCCATGTGTGCATATATCCCTATATAGCCATAAATTTTTTAGAATTGTATGTGCATGTACATCTCCCATGTTATATTCATACTCATATTAACATCCACTACTACATATATACACAGACATCGTCAGGGTTTTACATACACACACACACACACACACACACACACACACAGATGACTAACCTCACAGAGAGAGAGAGAGAGAGGTTGGGTCATGAGACCCTTTTTCTTCGTGTGATTTATGGTATCAGCCTTATTATTTTATAACCTTAACTTGTGTATTATAAAATTTTTGTCCTGTGATAAAGGGTTTTAATTTAATCAAAACCTTGGAGATTAAATCATTAAACCTGTCACCATCCACAGTTTTTGTTGTTAATTAGTCATGGTGAGGTGCCATTGTCATAGGATGCAGGGTCCCTAAATTTAGCAGTGGAATATTACACTGATCACACACAAAAACAGCCTGGAGTCTCTGGGGATCAGTTGCACGTCAGCGAGTGCGTTGTGGTTGAGTCCACCCTTCACCTATTAAAGGGGGTGGTCCTGGAGTTGTCAGCAACAATCTGCTTGTTCTTGTTCTCTGGCTGTGCATAGCAACAACAACAACAGAAAATCTGCCATCCTTAACCCCTTGAGAGTCCCATGATAGCAACTCGGAGGAGGATGATTCTCTTGATCAGCTCTGGGCTGCTTGCCTGCCTGCCTGGCTGAACCAGAGCTCATCTCCCCCAGAGAGACAGCTGCTTCTCTATCCAGAGCCATAGGCTCTCTCCCAACCCTTTCCTTACAGGCTGGGGAAAGGGAACCAACCAAGCATGTTTTCTTCTCAGTGTGCCAGGTCAGACGCCTCTTTCTGTTCTTCAAAAAAAAAAAAAGTAAAATGCATAGCATGATGTTTTCTAGCACTCCAGCTGCCATATTCCTGTGTATGCATATTCTGGGCCTGAAGACAGATCTGCTATATATCAATATTAATTAACACAACCACAAGATTCCTCCTAATGCCCTTTCCTCCATTTGGGCTCACCCTTGAAGTGGCATCCTGCTGTAACTGAGAGTACGGGCTTTGGAGACAAGTACTTTTGGGGATTCAAAACTCAGCTTTGCCACTTAATTAGAATTATGATTTTCTCTTATTTTTTCTTCTAGCTAAAATCTCAATTTCCTCATTTGTAAAACGGGATGTTTTGAGCATGAAGTAAATTTTTACTGATTGTCCTTTCTATTCCTTTCCCCATCTCAGTGAGGTGGAAAAATGTCCTTCTTTGTTATTCTCTTATCTACTTCCTCCTTAAGGTGAAGAGAATTGATTATACCACCTCACTGCTATGAGTACCATTTAGTAGTGGACTGAACCCTTAGATGCATAGGGTCATTGGGAATAGTGACAACATTTGAGGCAGGAATAATAGCCTAAAATCATATCATTAAGAGATCCAGGTGTCAGGGCACCTGGGTGGCTCAGTTAGTTAAGTGCCTGCCTTCGGCTTGGGTCATGGTCTCAGAGTCCTGGGAAAAAGAGAGAGATGCAGGTATCTTCTTTTATCTTACAAGTAATAAACAATTCATGAAGGTGTTTAAATACTAAATGTTTCCAGGTACCAATGAGCATTAACTATGAAGAGAGAATAAGGTTTTTCATGTTATTTTCTTCTGTTCCTGTATACTGGAAACATTGTGGGAGTGCTGACCAAGAGTGGATTAGAAGGACACTGAAGTGAGCGGTAGTCTGGAAAGGTAAAAGTAGAATTTGTTTGTCTTTGTGTTTTCTCCTCTCACCTTCCTTTATAGGCTCACCTGCTTACAGGAGTCTGGTGTCCTAGTACATTCCCTGGGTATCCAAAGTTGTCCATCATGATTAGTTTTACCCATAGCAGCAACCATTTGTGTAAATTTTCTCCACCCCTCCTACCAAAGCTGCTATTTAGTGAAGTACCTTCCCATCTTATGATAAAATCTATTAAAACTGCCATATGATTGACAGTTGACCAATAATAAATACTATGTATCAGGCACTATTGTAAGTACTAGAGCTAAGGCAGTGATGTAATTAAGGTTCTTGACTTCATGGAGTTTTCATTCTAGTCAGAGGCAAGTAGAATATAGAGATATAAATGAACATAATAATTTAGAGAGTTGTAAGTTGCTACTAAAAAATAAAACAGTAGAATGAGTAGGTGAGATTAAGAGACAGAGACTAGATCATGTAGGATTTATGGTCCTGTAGTCCACAGCAAGAATATTCATTTTAGGGATGCCTGGGTGGCTCAGTTGTTTAAGTGCCTGCCTTTGGCTCAGGTCATGGTCCCAGGGTCCTGGGATCAAGTCCCACACTGGGGTCCTGGGATTGAGTCCCGCATCAGGCTCCTTGCTCAGCGAGGAGCCTGCTTCTCCCTCTGCCTGACCCTCTCTGAGCTTGTGTGCTCTCTTTCTGACAAATAAAGAATTTTTAAAAAAAGAATATTCATTTTATTCTAGATGACACTGTAGGGTATAAACAGAATAGTGATGTGAACTGATTTGCATTGTTTTTTTTTTTTTTGTAAGATTTTATTTATTTATTTGACAGAGAGAGACACAGCGAGAGAGGGAACACAAGCAGGGGGAGTGGGAGAGGGAGAAGCAGGCTCCCTGCAGAGCAGGGAGCCCGATGCGGGACTCGATCCCAGGACCCTGGGATCATGACCTGAGCTG